>NW_027499029.1:0-132794 GCF_021521415.1 Bidens hawaiensis | reverse complement strand
TTAATAATTTAAAAAAACGAATAATAACTTGCACACGGCTACGCGTATTCAACATCTCACTTATATAAACACTTGGAACTCCATGTCGGTACTAGCTCTCACCTTCCTCTCCCTTCCACCACCATCCACCACCCTCACTTCACTTTCACTAGACACCTATATATCCACCACAACATGTCTACCACCACAACTCAACTACCCTTAACACCACCTTGTCGTTTTCCACAACGTTCCACCCCGCCCCGGTTGGTTCCACAACGGAGGGCAGGTGCTTAGGAACGTTATTAAAGCGGTCTTTTCGTGTTTGTGTTTTACCACGGAGCGACAAAGACCGCAAGTGGGCACGGTTATAAGCGAAATTCGAAGGTGTCTCCGGTTTAATTATGCTTGATCATGAATGTTTGATTAGGTAATTAAGTGTAAGTTCATTTAATATTTGATTCTTTTATGCTGTATCATTATTTGATTGTTTTGTTAGATCTTCAATTTCTTGATTGAGGAACTATTTTTTTATTTTTATTTCGGTAATATACCTCAAAGCAAGTGTAATACGAAATTGTGGATTGTTTAAATCCAATTTAAAGTAATAATAATCAGAATTTATAATTATTTCTTTGAATTGAATATGAGTTTTATCTTTGTTCATTGATGTTAAGTTGACCGGGTGTAGAAGAAATATGGTACAAAAAGGAAACAATTTCATGATGTTATTGACATACAAGTTGGATAGACTCGCGCAAAGCTGGCATACTTTGTAAACGAGCGGAGTTTGAGCTTGAGTTGGAATAGACTTGTCTAAGATAAGTCAAAGTTTTAATGCTTATAACAGATGACTTAATAATATTTTTAAATAACCCTACTTAATATGGTTAATAGGTCCAATAGAGAACATTATAATATTATTCTTTATTAATTTTTATTTAAGTAAGCCATGCTAGAACATACAGTTATAGATGCACTTGTCTTTTAGATAGAAGATCATGAATTCAAATATGGACAAATGAATGAAATTGTTGGTGTTAATTGTAATGTAACGTAATAATAATAACATTTATCGTTAAAAAACATATAAAAACATTCGGAAGCTTCACAGCCCAAATATAAATCGGATAAAGATGTGATTATGTGCGTTAAGGAATAGTAAGTAAAACCATAGACGTACAAATTACTTTTCATTCATGTATAAAAATCGACACACATTGTTATTCTTTTCACTTAGCACCTCTTAAAAATATCAAAACTTAAGGTTTAAGACTAAAAGAGGACAAATAAATATTAAGGTTGGACTGTTTCAACAAATTTAAAATATTAATTATCTTCACCAACCCTCCAAAGTCAAATACAAGTTTTTCGGGATCCTCCGTACTTCATCATCTTTTGGCAAAATCCAGATTACAAAGTTTGTGTAAGGAATTAAAACAAGTGAGTTTATAGAAAAAAAAAATCAGAAATTAAAATAACTATTACTGAGGAGTTTTTATGATTATTTATTTTATACCGTCTATCCAACTAAATATAAAAAAAGCAAGCTGTTTTAGATACACAAATAAACTTGTTTTTTTATTTTTTATTTAAAAATAGTTAATCAGTCCAAATTAAGAATTACGTTGAGAAAATAATAATTAAAAAGTCAAACGTTCAATTTTAGTTCATTTAGATTTAGTTAAAGGTCTATAATATATTATTCTGGGGGGTTTAACTTAAGCTGTAAATAAAGTAAATAATATCTAATTTGGTTGATATGGAATTTATATTTATATATTGTTAGTAGAGTGTATTATACGTTATATTATTTTATTTATTTAATTAAATATAAAATAAAGGAGACACGTAGGCCAACAAAGTACAAAGTGAGTCACCTTTCAAAAGATGATTTCAAAATGTTCCATTTGGCCAACGCAAAGCGTGTACTTCATGGTCAAACCAACACATTTTCTGAAAGGACTTCTCTATTTAAACAACCAGTTTGCTGTTTAGACACCCTGGCCCATCTATATGAGTCTTATAGCTCATACTACTCGTATAAGTGGTAGCTTTTTGTCAGTATTTGTTGACCAGTTAATACGAGATGGCCTATGCGAGTGGAGGCATATACGAGTTGTATGAGCTATACGAGACAATTTGAATTGACTTCCAACCAAGAGGTCGTGAGTTCTAGTCTCACTTCAAACATTTTACCTTTATTTTTATACAAAAAAGTTTTATACACAACCCAAATCATAACCAAGTAAACCTATTAAAAAATAAAATTGTTTAAACCCAACAATAATACCATTTTACTTAAGGCCCAAGTTTTTTTTCGCATTTGGCCTAAATTATTTTTAACAATTATCGGAGACGACTCTCAGTGTATAAATATCCAAAATGACTCGTATAGGCTATACTATTCGTCTAGTGGGTGTATGGGCAGTATACGAGTAGTATAGGCTATACTACTCGTATATATATATATATATATCAACATTGTCTCGTATAAGTCACATGACTCATTTAAGAATCTGGTCAAACACCTTTTCCAAAAAGCTGGTGGATGTCAGTATGGATGTCTATACGACTCGTATAAGCTATACGAGTCGTATGAAGGGTGTCTGAATTTTGAAGGTGAATGTCTTATTAGCCGGACCCTTATAAAAATCCAAAAGTAGTTTATCAAGTGGATAGAATAATGAACAATTTTTGATACTGAAGAATAAGTACTTCAGAAGATCCTTAAGTTAGTGATTGATAGTTAGAAACTTCAAATCCATCTAAATAATATGTAGACATTAATTTAATTGTTAATTGAAAGACAAATAGATATAACGAACTTAAAATTAAGGGTTCAACGAGTCAACCTATTTATGGATTAGTTCGCAAAGGTTAAAGTGGGTCGAGTTTAACGAGCTCAAGCCTATATGATATAGCTTATTTGATGAACAAGCCCGGGGCGAGCTTCACTTATTATGCTCGGCTAAACTTGCAAGCTTAAATGAGTCTATCACTTTTATATTTGTATTTGATATATCAATTATAGTGACATAATAACTATTAGAATATACGAAATTAGGCGAAAAGAATGATAATATGCATGTATTAGGTTATATGTAAACTGTGTGTAGTGGTAAGGAGAAGGGGGCGACAAATGGGAGTTTTGGGGCGATAAGGGGCCATAACACCACCCCTTGGGCTGCAAATGGGCGATTGGGGAGGGGGGGGGGGCGACTTCTGCTTATCGCATGTTCTTCCTTTATTTATTTATTATTATTATTATATTCTAATGTGTTATATATATAGGATTGATTTCTTTTGAGAACCGCTTTGAGCTTTAAGAACTCGAAAGAACTCAATGTAACAAATTGATTTTTTGAATTTTTTTTTACCCATGTGTAATACGTAAGTGTAAGTAATGTACAAAAAATTACAGTGTTTTTTTACACACCGAATCGACTTTTTACACATGTATAACTAGCGTTTAAACTTGTGTAATTATCAAAAATACTTATTCTCTATCCTGCTTCATTTTTTAATCAAATTTAATCTCAGCCACATATTTCAAGTCATTTAATTAAATGTGTGGTTCAAAATTGAGTTCTTAAAGTTCTTAAAACTCACCATGGTTCTCAAAATAACCCTCCCCTAATTGAGTTCTTAAAGTTCGTAAAACTCACCATGGTTCTCAAAATAACCCTCCCTTATATATAGGAGAGAGTTATTTTGAGAACCATGGTGAGTTTTAAGAACTTTAAGAACTCAATTTTGAACCACACATTTAATTAAATGACTTGAAATATGTGGCTGAGATTAAATTTGATTAAAAAATGAAGCAGGAGAGAGAATAAGTATTTTTGATAATTACACAAGTTTAAACGTTAGTTACACATATGTAAAAAGTCGATTCGGTGTGTAAAAAAACACTGTAATTTTTTGTGCATTACTTACACTTACGTATTACACATGCGTAAAAAAAAATTCAAAAAATTAATTTGTTACGTTGAGTTCTTTCGAGTTCTTAAAGCTCAAAACGGTTCTCAAAAGAAATCAATCATATATATATATATATATATATATATATATATATTACACCCCAAAAAAAAACCCACCATTTGCTGACTGAGCGCCACATGGCGCAAAACGTTCCATTTTGAAGCCCCTCCACTACACATAGCCTTACTGTAAGTATATAAAGAACTAATATAAAAAAATTCAAATAATTAAAAGAATTTAACAAAAAACAAGTTGGGCTTGTACTTTAGTAAAGGGTTCAAGGCGAGTCAAGTTGTTATTCTGGCTCCTTTAAGTTAAAAGCCTAGATAGCTTGAACTCAACACTTCCATGCTTTCAGCCAAAAAAATAAATCTCTCTTGCGTTACAAAAAGAAAAAAAACTTAAAATAGATAGAAATGAGAGATTACGAAGCGATCCAGCACCTCCCCGGACCCTGCGCAAACACGGAATCCTAGTGCACTGGATACGCTCTTTATATCACTAGTTACTGGGTTAGAAGTTAGAACAAAGTAATCAACGCCACTAGTTGTCTTGTCCTACGTCCAACCCAAAAACCAGCCCCAAAATCTAGCCTTATTAAGCCCCTTTGTCTTAACTATCTATATTTGAAAGCAAATTGCAATTACAAGCGATTTCGTTAATGCCCGACCCAAAATAACCGCTTTTGCTTGCTATATGCATCGCAAGATATTTGTTTATTTTTACGTATTAATATAATTTTATATATACTTAAAAACCAGATATATACTATTTGTTTGCTATATGTTTGTTTATATATATTTGCTTTGGTTGGCCATTAAAAAAAAGATGCTAAAACCAAAGTTTGGTTGTGAGAGGGAGAATCATTGTAGCAAAAGAATATTACTGACCCACAAATTAACCAAAATTGATCATGTGGCCATCTGACAATATAGTGTAAGAAGTTGCATTTTAATTCGAGTTTATAATTTATAATTGTAACCAAGAATTAACTTTTTAATTATAGTTTAGTTTATTCTTTATACAATTGCGAACGTTTTTATTAATATGTATTTGAATTTAAATATATTTTCTTTCATATTTCAGTGATCACTTAGCCATTGAGTTGAAGCTGTCGCAAATGTTCAATCAACATTTTACAAGTTATAATTTTAACTTTCCTGTTTTTGTTTTTGTTTCGTATTTTGTAACCGCTTACTAACTTTGTTTAGTTAGTTTTTTTCTTTTAAAAACACCGTTGTAACAGATGATGAAGAGGTAGGTCCCAGCAGAGCCCAGTTGGACCCGCAAGACTTACCTCAAAGAGATACGTCTGCGCAGTTGAACCCGCAAGACTCACCTTCAACAGGGACGTCTACGCAAAAGCTAAACTCGCACTCACCTTGAAGAGAGACGTCTGCGCAGAAACCAACTGGATCCGCAGGACCCACCATGCTCAGAGACGTGACGTCCTTACGCGCAGTACGCAAACTGTTCCCGCAGGAAAAGCCTCCCAATGGTCGACGTACTCCGCCTGTTCCCGCAGCAACGGATACTAGCCATCAGGGAAGGCTACCCGCGCAGCAAGGCTACACGCACAAGGCACTTAACTCTTAAATAATTCAGTAATGTCACCTGAAGAAGGAGTGAGCAAGCCGGGAATACTCCCGCCCAAAGCCGGGAAAACTCCCGCCCAAATGAGCCAGTCCGTACGATACTGGAGGATCTTTTGTACTGTACCTGACGAGGTATGGACAAAAGATTTGACCAAAGCTGCGACAGCTCACTGACAACAGTACAACGAGCAGCATGCTCTATTACTTAATGTCACTATCAGCCGATGCCTACTCACCAACCTGTCGTAGCACGTGCATAGCCTGCAGTTGGTGGAAAAGGAATAGTACACAGCCGACCTGATCACTATCAGCCGCTGCCTACCCACCAACCACCAGCATGGCATGTGCGTAGCCCACAGTTGGCAGAACAGGAATACTATTCAGCCGGCTGTACCTTCTTGGAAACCTACCTTCGGCTATAAATACTCCAACACCTTGGAACGGTATTATTATCTCATATCTCATATCTTGATATATTACCTGATATCTGCTCTAGTCATTCTCTTAATATACACTTATATTCAAGAGCAATCTAGTCTGATTCTCACGCCGGAGGGTGGTCACAAGGAGGTACCCCCCATTCTCAGTGACGAGCTCACGGTGTCTGTTTTGCAGGTTATCAGAAGAACCATCTTCGCCGGATCTAACCCCTCGTGGGAAACATCTATTTAACCCCCAGATTGTCCATAATCTGCCCGGGGTCAATTAGTGTTTCTTCATTGGCGCCATCCGTGCATAAAAGCTAGAACTAATTTATTCAGTTTTTTCAAAACCTCCGCAAAGATGGTTAAGGTTACTCCGTTGCCAAAGCCAGCGAATGACCAAGAAACCCCGGTAACCACAACCCCAGCTACTGGGGGGAACACCGGCGAATACACACATTTTACGAACACTACCCCGGTTACCCAAGCCGGGGCAAGTGCAGTAAATTTTACGAACACTACCCCGGTTACCCGAGCCGGGGCAAGTGCAGTAAACAATCCTCCCCTGGGATTCATTGATACCCAGGTGGAAAGACAACAGACGAGGCCCCCCCGCCAAACACTTGAACAAGTTAAAGCGTGGGCGGAAAAACGTCAAAGGGAATTCCAAGCTGAGTTGGATGAACGCTTGCGTTCACTCCAACAGGCTGACGAATTCGGAAGCACTCAACAGCTCAACATGAGCAATGAGTGCGAGTACTTGGACGATGATTCGGAGGAATCCGACACCGACGCAAACCCTCGCCATAGGGCGAAAGGGAAGCGTAAGGAAACGGACTTTCAACCGAGAAGGAATTTTGGAGAAACCTTCAAACCAAAAAACGCGGGTGGAAACCCACGTGACTTCTCTAAAACCTTCAGACCAACCCCTGCAAATGCGGGAACCTCCAAGTTTGCAAGGGACATTGCGGAAGCAATAGCCCCAAGAAGTGCCAAACAGATGTCAAACATCGGCACCTATGATGGTATATCTGACCCAGACGATCATTTGAACAGATTCATAGCGGGGGCAACCGTCAGCAACTGGACGGAACCCACGTGGTGTTATATGTTCCAGATGACGCTGGTTGGAGCAGCCAGAGCGTGGTTCGACCGTCTACCGGTCCACCACATCTACGATTGGGCAGACTTCCAACAGAAGTTTAGCCAACACTTCAGCCAACAAAGAAAGTATACCGAAGAGCAATGGACAATCCTCAATTGTATTCGAGAGGAAGATGAATCTTTGCTAGACTTCATCACTCGCTTCAACTCAAAGAAGCTAAGTCTGGGTAATATTAGCGAAGATCTTTTTCGTGCTGCTTTCATCCAGGGCACAAAAGACCCAGAGCTCATCCGCACCTTAACGGGTAAAGATGGCATGCCATCCACATGGGATGCCATCATGACAGCAGCTAAACGCTTCGCGGAAACGGAAAAGCAACTGGGTAGAGATCTTCCCCAAAGCACAAACCTCTACACCCAGAAAACAAGAGAAAACAATGTCCTTACCGCCCGACTAAACAAAAAGAGGAAGCTAGGCATTTGGCAGTCAAGGGTAAACTTTGACACCTCATCCGACTCGCACCCTCGGTTAGGCGGAAAGGATAACATGCCGTCGTCAAACCGGAACTCCAGATGGACGCCACTCACCAAAAGCGTCACCGAGATATTCGACACCGAAAGACTCCCATGGCCAAAGGCTCCAATAATCCGAGAGCGTCACAACGCTGATCAGAGCAAATTCTGTGACTTCCACAGGACAAGAGGCCACAACACCGAGGAATGCGTAGACTTGAAGGACATCGTCGAAGCATTTGTCAGAAATGGGACGCTCAAGCACCTCGTGGCGTAATAAACGCTGAGCAGGCTAATGCGTGTAGAACCCCAGTTGGGGAAAACACGAATAAAATTGCAGCTTCAATGTCGGAGACTACATACTGCGTAAACAACGAGATTCCGAACCAAGTGTATATCGGCTCGAAAGGCTCGATGACACTCCGAAGAACATGGAAGGGAGCTCAATTACACAGTCTGCATGTAGATCAATTCCAAACTTGTAAAAGAAAAGGCCCAGAGCCACTTCTAATGGAAATGATTCTCCTTATCACATTGACGCTGATGGTCTTACATTTATACTTATGAACTTTCTACACTGATATGCCGGTCTTCACCGCATACATAAGTGGGGAAGTAAGTCGCGTGTGGAAGGCGGCAAAACCCGCATAAACACAAAAACGGCAAACCTTCACGCAGGTCAGTCATAGGTAAAGTTTGGTCATCCCACTAAATGAAAGTGACGGTCTTACCCGCACAAATCATGATAGAGGAAACCGAACTAACCTATTGACAACCGCGCGTCGAACGGTTAATTTATTCAAAACGCTGATGCCGGTTTTCACCGCATAAATATGGAAAGAAGTCGTTGCGTGTGGACGGCGGCAAAACTGTAACATCCCAAAATTCCAAGATAATATTAATTATATTACTTAATAATAGAGAGAAAGTTTACTCGGGTTATCAGGAAATAAATAAAAGAGTAGGAGTTGGTATAGGTCGGGCTAGTGTCGGGTAATGGACGTTGGTTATGGATTTGGGTTAAATAAGAATGGGATTTCAGGGATATAAATACCCCCAAAATCCCAAAAATATCTTCATTTACATCTATCTCTTCACACACTCAAAACACACACATTCTAACCGATCAAGATTCGAAGCCGAGACCCTAGATTTTGTTGATAGATCTGAGTTGGTAAGGTAAGAACAAATCCAACAAAGCTAATATTACTGAAAATGGTTAGGATTGGATGGTTAACCGGACCCGAAACCCAAACTGCCCAAATCGGACCCCTAAAACGTCGATTTTAGGCCGATTTGATGGTTGGGATTTGTAGGCGCCGATCATACGATTCCGTGGGTACCAAAATCGAGTTATTTGGCTAAGAAACGAAGGATTTATGGGCAAACAGATCTGCAGCGCGATAACTTCGCCTGCAAGATTAAGTTCGCCTGATGAACTTCGCATTCAAGCGTAACTTCGCCTTCAAGCGTAACCTCGCCTAAGGATAACTTCGCCTACGGCCAAGTTCGCCTAAGGATAACTTCGCCTGAAGCCAAGTTCGCCTAAGGTTTAACTTCGCCTGAAGCCAAGTTCGCCTAAGGTTTAACTTCGCCTAAAGCCAAGTTCGCCTGAGGTTTAACTTCGCCTAAAGCCAAGTTCGCCTGAGGTTTAACTTCGTCTAAAGCCAAGTTCGATTAGAAAATAAATTAAAAGCGATAAGTTAAAGTAAGCTAATACTAGGCCACCAGATTAGGTCAGGCGAGTATTGATACGTGTAACTTGTACAGTTAGCCGAGCTCAGTCAAAGAAGGGATTTACAGCTACCAGAGGAAGAAGCAGAGTCCAGGTGAGTTTCTAGCCCCATTTCCTTGTTATGTTTTCGGGGCTGTGTGCATACTCGATGTGAAGTGTGAATACACTTACCTTAAGTGGTAAGTGTATGCTATAGATGTTATACGAGGTATATATTTTATAATGCTTGTCGGTACGTGAACGATCTTCGGATATTGCACGTATCGCCAAGGATAGTAAATTCCAAGTGGTTGATAGTGTGTACGAATGTTATGATGTGACTGGTTTATTACGTAAATACCGAACTGATATGAAGTATGATATAGGCAGGTAGAGGTAGAGTGTGTTAAAAGTGGCAAGAGTCTAGCAAGGGTGTTAGTGGCATAACGTGAGCGCGTGATAGGGAAAGCCTGTACGTGCCATCGTTATTATGTGTGTATGATTGTTGATGTGACATGCTTATTATGTAAATGATATGAAGTGTGTTGTAGACAAGTAGAGGTAGAACGTGTTAGAAGTGGCAAGAGTCTAGTAAGAGTGTTAGTGGCATAACGATAGTACGTGGTAGGGTAAGCCTATACGTGCCTTCGTTATTAAAGTGGCAAAGTGGCATAACGTTATACGTTATTAAAGTGGCAAAGTGGCATAACGTTATACGTTATTAAAGTGGCAAAGTGGCATAACGTTATACGTTATTAAGTGGCAAAGTGGCATAACGTTATACGTTATTAAAGTGGCAAAGTGGCAAGGTGGTAGGTGTAAATAAGAGGCTAAGTGGTAAGTTAAGCAGGTTAGATGCGAAAGTGTGAATACACTTACCTTAAGTGGTAAGTGTATAGATGTTATACAAGTAGCTATTATGTAATGCTTGTCGGTACGTGAACGGTCTTCGGATATTGCACGTATCGTCAAGGAGAGTGATTGTCAAGTGGTTGTTAGTGTGTATGTATTCTATGATGCGATTGCTTATTATGTAAATATTGTATTGGTATAAAGAGTGCTGCTGACAAGTAGTGGTAGAGTGTGATAGAAGTGGCAGAGTCTAGTAAGAGTGTTAGTGGCATGACGATAGTACGTGGTAGGGTAAGCCTATACGTGACTTCGTTATTAAGGTGGCATCAAGTGGCATATAGTGGCATAAGTGGCTAAGCCGTAGGGGTAATTAAGAGGCTAAGCTATAGGGGTAATTAAGTGGTTAACAGTGGCATGTTAGACAGTGGACTATGTGTCTTCGGATACGTATATATTGTATGAAGTGGTTGTATGATAAGTTGCTTGATTAACTAGAACTCACTCAGCGTAGCTGACTTTTAGTATGCACGCAGGTGAGCTGATTATAGAGTTAGCATGAGGATGACACACGGCATGGATTGAACGGCTGGCATCTGAAGAAAGAAGTAAAGATGTTTTAAATATAAAGTTTTGTGTTATGGTATCAAAGAAAAGATTTAATGTTTAGTAACAAATGATTGATGTTTTATATTCCGCGAAAAGTTTTAATAAACTCTGATTTGAAGAACTGTGTTTATGAGTAAATCCGACACGAAAGTAGGGCTACCGGGTTCGGGGCCTTACAAAAACCCGCATAAACATAAAAAATGGCAAACCTTCACGCAGGTCAGTTATAGGTGAAGATTGGTCATCCCACTAAATGAAAGTGACGGTCCTACCCGCACAATCATGATAGAGGAAACTGCACTAACCTATTGACAACCGCGCGTCGAACGGTTAACTTATTCAAAACAATTGGAAAATTGCTAAATTAAACTAAAGTATGCGTGAGCAAGTCATACAACGTTTACAACGTTTACAACGCAAGTCAAAAAGATTCAAAAGTAGGCGGGACTATACCCCTTACCTTGGCAACCAAGTAACTATAAGATAGGTGCGAGTACAGTGTTAAGGCAAAACCCTTCACATACTTAGCACCTGCAGGGAATTGAAGCCAGGAATACCTCGGCAACCAAGTAACTATAAGACGGGTGCGGGTACAGTGTCAAGGCAAAACCCTTCACATACTTAGCACCCGCAGGGAATTGAAGCCAGGAATACCTTGGAAGTAAAGTAACTATAAGACGAGTGCGGGTACAGTGTCAAGGCGAAACCCTTCACATACCTAGCACTCCGCAGGGAATTGAAACCAAGAAGGATCTTATGGGCCATGCTTGCGGAAACGGGAATAACATCCCCGCATAGCGGGAACGTCGAGAACTAGATTGTTTGAAGCTCCAAGATGGAATTGGTTGTTTAACATAATTGATCACTATGTTCAAAACTACCAAAACCTCATGGAGAATCTACACAAGTGGAACTCAATGCTCCTGACTTGCGAGGAGGTTACAGACCTACCCGCATCATACCCAAAGATCAAGCAGAAAAGTCGGGAATTTCTGCACGTGACATTAGGACTTCCGCGGGAAGAATCCCCATGGAAAACCTTAAAACTAAACCCTTTTCAAAACCCTTTGCTTAAGTCCAAAAGTTCACCTCACTTATTAACAATTCATGAGAAGAACATTGGACTGGGGGGACTTGAAGAGGTAGGTCCCAGCAGAGCCCAGTTGGACCCGCAAGACTCACCTCAAAGAGATACGTCTGCGCAGTTGAACCCGCAAGACTCACCTTCAACAGGGACGTCTGCGCAAAAGCTAAACTCGCAACTCACCTTGAAGAGAGACGTCTGCGCAGAAACCAACTGGATCCGCAGGACCCACCATGCTCAGAGACGTGACGTCCTTACGCGCAGTACGCAAGCTGTTCCCACAGGAAAAGCCTCCCAATGGTCGACGTACTCCGCCTGTTCCCGCAGCAACGGATACTAGCCATCAGGGAAGGCTATCCGCGCAGCAAGGCTACACGCACAAGACACTTAACTCTTAAATAATTCAGTAATGTCACCTGAAGAAGGAGTGAGCAAGCCGGGAATACTCCCGCCCAAAGCCGGGAAAACTCCCGCCCAAATGAGCCAGTCCGTACGATACTGGAGGATCTTTTGTACTGTACCTGACGAGGTATGGACAAAAGATCTGACCAAAGATGCGATAGCTCACTGACAACAGTACAACGAGCAGCATGCTCTATTACTTAATGTCACTATCAGCCGCTGCCTACTCACCAACCTGTCGTAGCACGTGCATAGCCTGCAGTTGGTGGAAAAGGAATAGTACACAGCCGGCCTGATCACTATCAGCCGCTGCCTACCCACCAACCACCAGCATGGCATGTGCGTAGCCCACAGTTGGCATAACAGGAATACTATTCAGCCGGCTGTACCTTCTTGGAAACCTACATTCGGCTATAAATACTCTAACACCTTGGAACGGTATTATTATCTCATATCTCATATCTTGATATATTACCTGATATCTGCTCTAGTCATTCTCTTAATATACACTTATATTCAAGAGCAATCTAGTCTGATTCTCACGCCGGAAGGTGGTCACAAGGAGGTGCCCCCCCTTCTCAGTGACGAGCTCACGGTGTCTGTTTTGCAGGTTATCAGAAGAACCATCTTCGCTGGATCTAACCCCTCGTGGGAAACATCTATTTAACCCACAGATTGTCCATAATCTGCCCGGGGTCAATTAGTGTTTCTTCAGATGAGATACAAAGAATGTCGATAGAGATGTTTAAAAATATCTTTAACTTTTTTCCTAACACCTGCCAAAGGATTCACAGAAACATTTGTATGACCATAGCGGGCCTCGCCAACACACTAACTGGCCTGGCCATCGTCCGAAGGCTACATTTGGGCTAGCGCGTTCCTTGGTTATTTACATTAAATGAAAATTAAGTATATGTATATTTATTTTATAAAACAAATAGTGAACGTTAATTATATCCACTATAAATGTTTCAATGTTAGTCACCCTTATAAATGAGTTTCCTCCGTTGGGTTTAATGGGCCAAAGAGCACGTATGCGTTAATTTTCATTTTTCTTTTTAGTCTTTAAGTGTGTTATTTCAGTTTTTATTTTTGAAAATAGGTCATTTTAGAAATGCTTCACTTTGCTTTGGCTCGGGTTAAAATGGGTAATTTTAAAAGGATATCAGTTTAATTATGGTCAACGAGTCAATATAAATAGGTACCGATTTCGTTCGGGTTTCAACGTGATTTTTAAAATCGCATTGATTTGGTTCTGGTCATAACGAATCAGTTTTAAAAGATATCGATTTGGTTTGGGTTAAAATGGGTTATTCTTAAAACGTAACGATTTGATTCTGGTCAAAACATGTCATTTTAAAAAGGTTACGATTTGGTTCTGGTTCTTAAATGCGCTCTGGATGTGCTTTAGTTTATTAGGGTGCAAGAGAGTTCACATGAATGTAAAAGCAATTTTCGTTGTCAGTTAGTTATTATGTTTGTTAGATTGGTGTATGAATGTTTATGTCATCAATTATGTTCCTGGTCCAAGAAGAAAAAAAGCCCCAATCATTCTTGGATGTTTATTTGGAATCTTTCCTGGATGCTTATTTTCTAATTTGCTTGTTTTCCAAACTAATATTAGTGAAGTTTGTTTGTTTTATGTTAATATTATTTTTCAAAGTTTATGTTTTAAAGTTTTAAATTTTCTTTGTAAACATTCTACTATGTAAAATCATTCTTTGTAAGTTTATGTATTTCAATTCTTTGTTAGCGTATGAATATGAACTGCAATTAAAAAACATGTTGTCTTAAAAATATAATAAAAATTAACTTATCGTTTGAAATTATATATATGTTAGTTAATTATTTATATATTTCAGTCCGTTGTCGTGCACAAGTCAATAACTTCGTTTACATTAAATGAAAATTATGTATATGTTTGTTTTTATTTTTATAAAACGAAATAGACAAATAGTGAACGTTAGTTATATCAACTTTAAATGTTTCAATGTTAGGCGACGTGCCCGGCCCACCCACCCTTAACGAGTTTCTACTTTCTTCTGTTGGGTTTAATGGGCCATAGGACATAGAAGCCTCCAGAAGCTTGGATGAGTCTTATGGGGTCATTGCATGCATGATGCATGCACCTTGTTTGGTATTCCAAAAAACACTTTCTTTCTCTCAGTAGTGCAAACAATAATTATTTGACACGTAAGCCCATTTGGTGTGAGTCATAACTTTTTTCCTAACATTTAATTTGAATCACTAACGCGTCATTGGTTTACCTGTTTATCTCCGTTCTTCAAGCATCAAAGAACATCCAACATATGTGAGAAACCCGACCTAACCTAAAAATCCACCCCCCCTTTTTTTATCACAGGTGAAAGTTGAACCTGGACGTTCCCCTTTTAAATTGAATTCTACGCATTTTGATGCTCGGATTGATGAAAGGTTTCGAGATTATTTTAACGACCAACAAATAAATGTTTTAAGGTTTTAAGATTAGTTAAAAAGCACAATATATATTATCATACCAAAAGAAACAAATTACAACAACAAAAACTCACAAAAAGCCCCATAAAGCAATAGAAAAAAGACTCAAACTTAACAAATGAATAACTTGCCAATGTTCTTTATAACTTTTATCTAATAATCTTGAATATTAATTTCGTCCCACAAACATTATTACACACTTCTAATTTTTTGTTACTTGTATATGTAAATTATATAAAACTATTTTATAATAATCATCATCATATCTTAGTTTCCAAAGAACGCTTCAAACTTCCTTCATTTTCACAAAAAACATTTCATGATCTCTTCCATATCTTCTAACCAAAACCGAAACCGAAACTCCACAAACAATTAATCATCAATTGTGAGCAAAAACCGAAGCCGGCTTTCTAGAACGGGTATTCTGCCATCCAATGCAGCAGCAAAGGTAAGTGGTTATCATTTTAAAGCTGTTTTTAAGCACTTGTCCTCTTTTCGGTATCAACCGAGGACAGGCACCACCTTCGGCCATTCGATCTCACGGTCACTATTGTTGCTGCTCGTTTGTTTGTTTGTTTGTTTGAATGAAGATGTTGGAAATGGGAAGAAGATCGACATGGGGTTATATGGTACGTGTAGGTGGCGCGTTGATGGAGGTTACATGGCGTGTGGTCAGCCGCGGGAAGGTGGGAGTGTACGTATGCATGATAATTAATCGGTCATATGCGTCGTCGTGAGAGTCAGTCACCCTTGGTGTCTTTACGCGCATATATAGCTGGTATGTCATATATGCATGGGGCCATATATATATGTGGTGCCCTACGTAGCAAAAAGTAAATAATTATCATAAATATTTGGGTATGCATGTGGCATTAATTGGTGACTAATTTCTGGTCTATTGATGGTGTGAGGTGATAGTGATGTTTGTGGGCTTCTTTCTTGATATTCTTGAAGGGTGAGTTAGTCTTGAAAGAATTAAAATTAATATCAACAATTGACATTTCGTTTAAGGAAGGCTTACTCGGGTAACGAGGGTAGTTACGAAGGCTGTTAAAAAATCATAAAAATTAGGTATTTTAAAATCAACAATATATATGCATAGGTTTTTGGATGCGAGACGCGTCTCTTTCAGTGTTGCAAAAATCCTGACCTGACACCGATTAATCCCTGATTAATCGCTAGTCCCAAGTTCACTGATTAGTTTTGGGCTAGTCTGCCAATGGTCAAATCCGGCCAAAATGAGGATTAATTTGACTTAATTGGCTTTTTTATTGAGGTTCTGGTCAAAATCGACGGTTTTTGACGAGATTTCCTAAAAAAACGGCAGTTTCCAGTGAGATTTCAGCAAATTTCCAGCAAAAATGTGTTTGTGTATGTATAAAACTGAAAATTAATATAACAATATGTGTGTGTATAAAACTGAAAATTATACATTAAAGTTTGATTCAATTAATCACGATTAATCGTTAGTTCCCACCACACCATCCTACTTGCGATTTTTACAACACTGGTCTCTTTTATGAGCATTACCTGTTTGCTTTCAAACCTACTTTTACTTTATTTATTTATTTATTTAGTGGTTAATGACATGTTAATGTTGTATATATAAAAACAAATAAACAATAGTGACTTGAAATAGAAACCCAATGAACTGTGGGCACCCAATTAACGATCCAGTTGGTATGCATATAATCTCAAGTGGGATCTTTGTCATGTTACTTTATTATCTACTACGTACAACATCAACGTGCAAACCGTGCAAGGTGCTGAACGTTCGAATCATATAGAGATATTGCATGGGTGTTTCACGTGAAGGCTTCTAATGATTGAATTAGTTTTTTAATTAAAAGAAAAAACGAGTAAAATGTTATTTTTATTAATAAAATTATTTCTTAATAAGATGGTCATTTTCATAATTTTTCCCTTCACGACTTCACAAAACCATATTTTCGTATAGTAATAATAGTATATATGTGTTTAATTATGTGTATTGTAGAGCTAATGTTGATTCTGGTATGCACTAATGGTATGTTATACGTTCACCCTATAAGGATGACATGTTGTCTCTATAGGGTTTTCCAAAACCCAAAACCCCATAGAAACAACATGTTGTCCACACGCGCGCGATGAATTACATGTGGATCATGAGTTTTATACCTCCTTCCATTGTTACTTTGTTAGTGATGTGTTTGTAACTTTGTAATAGAAATTAGCATCCATCGATCAACATGATTTGTTTCTGGTAAAAAGAGTTAATCCTAAAAGTTATTTTGCTAGTTCCAAACTACTTTTTAATTTTAGTACCTAGTAAGCTTCTAATTTTGACAGCATCATAATAGTTTGTCTTCTATATATTATTTCTTTAAAATTTGTATATAATTCATAAACTTCCAACTATTATATATAATCAATCATCTTATCGTTTTATCCAAGAATGCCTCAAATTTCCTGCATTTTCATAGCATCTCTCCCATATCTTTTAACATAGTTAAACAAAAAAATCAAAACAAAACAAAACCAAAACCAGACTACTACATCAAACTCCACAACATCGTGCATCAATTGCGAGCCAATACAGAAGCAAACTTTCTAGAACGAGTATTCGGCCTTCCAATGTAGCAACAGAGGTTCGAGGTTATCATTTTCAAGATGTTTTTAAGCACTTGTCCTCTTTTCCAATGAAGGGTCATCGTATCATTGTAACAGATCGGTTTAATAGAACATATACAAAACCCTTTCAACTTGCAAAACATGTTCTCATTATTGAACTTGCAATCGTATAAAAAATGGTCACTACATGTTGCTGCTTTTGAGTCGCCATTAAAGGGTGTTGTCGCTAATCCTTTACTGGATAACTGAATAACTGTTGGCAAACTCGATCCAACGAAGAAATAGAGGCGACTATGTCGCTAGTCGCCGCTGATGAGTAAAAGGTCTCCGTTACGTATAGAAAAAAATTGTAAAACCGGCATTTCCAGATTTTCCAAAGTACAACAAATATATGCAAACATTTTCAAACAAATGTCACAACCATTGATATATATATTGCAAAGTTAAAATAACAAGATAATCTTTTATAAAAAGTGTATATTGATCATTGGATTAAATATGACACATAGGGGTAGGATAGTCAAGATTGAAATTTTTTAATTTAGGAACTATAATCTTTCTTAATGGAAATTCCTATTTTTAGACAATTATTAAGCACAATTTAACTAAGAATTATAATTCTTTTTATATTCCGTAAATATTGATCTATCACAACAATTTGTTTTTCCACTTTTTTACAAACTCAGTTTTCTTTAAAAATTCATCGATTTGCTTGTCTTTAAAACAATATACTAAAACACAATCCACCGATTAGTTACAACACATCGCAAGGAAATAACAATATCCATTTCTAGAAGTGACTGGATATACGATTAAATGGAGAGTGTTTTTTTGAAAAAATAGTTTTTAAATAGGAACTTGTTTTCGTTGAAAATGTTTTTGGTAAAAAGAATGGAAAAAAGTTGTTCAGTGTGTTTTTTCTGGTAATTTAGCTAGTGTGTTTTTCTGGTAATTCAGCTAGTGTGTTTTACGTTATGAGATTTTTAGTAATTCGGTAAGGTTTCTGTATAATGTGTATTCATGTTAGTGTGTTAATTATTGGTGTTCATAATGTAGTTCATGGATGTTCTTTGTATTATACTTTTAAATTTGGATGAAAATATGATAATTAAAGCTTTAATAAATATTTCCATATATAATAGAACACATGAGACGATTATGCCCTTTAACACATCTTTCTTGGCCTTTAAAATAAAACACACATTCAATTATCTTAACTTTCTATCTTAACCATTGCTAATATCCAACGCTCCAGATTTCTTTCTACACTTTTTAGAATAACCTCACCATATATATATATATATATATATAGGATTATGTTCATTCAGAAGTATTCTTAGTGCGAGAAGTAATTACAACCAATCATATAATTTGTTTTTATTTTTCATTTTAATTATATATAAGGGTATATATGTAATATATTCTAATCTTATACTTGGTATCTTTTAATTCCATGGGCTTTTCAAAGATTATTTTCTTTTCTAAATTTCATCAGTTTATCACCATCGTCAACCGTCAAGAACAAAAACACTGATCCCTCATAGTTCCATATTTCTAGCAACACAATAGCTAATTCGATATCCATTTGCATATTATTTGTGAACGATGATGTCTAATTTGATTATAGCATTCACCAATTGACCATTATGCCTAGTTTTATTATGCCCTAAATCGAGCTCATTTGATGATTCCATTATGTGAGGATTGCCACAACATGATAATACATCATATCAACATCAAAAAAATTCAGGTTTGATTTAATTCCTTAATATAAAACTCAATTTCAAACATTTTTTAGTGCCTAGTAGGATAATTATATTCAAATTCGGTTTAAGTAAAACAATTTGTATATTATCACAGCACCTAATGCCGATTTTTATAAGGGATTAATAATTTCTAGACGTTAAATGAGTATTCTATTACATTTAGGGTTGATTTTCATTGAATTCTCATTGGTTTAAGTAGTTGAGTATGTCAATGATATATATTTTTTTAGTGAAAGATGTATGCATCTTATCTATGTATTGTTGTGTGTACCAAATACTGCTAGACTGAACCCACAATTCACTCCTAAACACCCACCAGTAAGTTATATGTTTTTCTAAACACTTGATGTTATTGCAATTTTTTTCCAGCAACCATGTTTTTTACATAATATGGTGCCTAGCAAATCCCGCATCATATTTATTTGGTTTTTTATGTCTTTTTTGTAGCTTAATTGAGTGTGAGCTGAAGTTTAATGAAATAAATTAGTGGTCGTGTTCATAAACTGGTTTGGAACGTATTCATCAAATCAGAGACATCTGAATCAAGGTGACATAAATTTATTAGGAATTTAACTTAGGCGACAATAAATGGTTACATGACATGTTTGTTATTAGGCAACGCTGGTTTCTTCTTACTTTAGAGAGTTGCCCATGTGTTGTTTGATGAAAACTACATCTACATGTGAGAGTTCGAATTCACAGTTCAAAGTATATGCTAGCCCGAGAAACAATCTTGTTCAATTCATGAATTGCTTTGAAAAAGCAATGAATGCTCAACGACACGTTCAACGTGAATTACAACATGATACTACAATAGTTTCACCACCTTTACAGACCCGTTTCCCATTGAACTTCAGGCTTCCTATGTGTATACAATAACAATTTTTAAAGAGGTTCATAAAGAAAAAGGCCTTTATTTTGGCCTGTGATCAACTCCAGTCAGAAAATGGTCTAAACATTCACATTTTCATAAACAAATATAAAATGAACTTTTTAGTTGGTGAATTTAAGGTTAATCTTTTACCATGTAACACCATTATTATTGTTATTATTAATTCATCTCATTAACTAATCACCCTTTCTAATGTATGCTACAGGTCACTCACACTCCCACCGATTATATATTTGCATGTTCTTGTAAGGGTTTTACTCGCATTGGCTACATGTGTAGACCCATCTTTTGCATCTTCCAAATCGAGCTAATTGATGAAATCCCTGAAAAATACATTCCCACGCGATGGAGAGGTGACGTTATACCATCGTCTCTTTTTCAAAATTGAAGACAGATATGGTGTGCCTCTTGATGAAATATTAAAACTGGAGTAACAGTTTGTGCCTTTAACTAGTCAGTGCATGGACCGGGCACAAGGTAACATACAACTTCTTCAATCCCCAACGAACCTTCATATAACAACAAGTCCACCATAATTAAGATTTGATTGGATACAAGATACCGGAAGCTATCACACTAACTAGCTACACCCAAAGGAATAAGAAATAAGAATTCCGGTTCTCGCAAGCACAATACATGGCCTAGCGAGGAAGCTAAGAAACAAGTACGAAACTAAAGAGGTTGTGTAAAAATGCAATAAATATGTTTGCGGTCATGATACCCGTAACTGTGAGAGAGTTCAAAAAGAAATGGAACGAAGGCGAAAAGAAATGGACCAATTGCGAAAAGAATTGGCAGCAACAAGGGGTAAACAAACTATAGAATAGGATGAAAGCGACGAAACCGGGGATTCATGCCATGAAACTATTCGAGTTTCTATGAATAAAAATGTGTTACTTTTTATATTTTATGTTTTGAAAAGTTTTACCGTATTTTTAACCCCATTTGTGTTTTGGTATTCTATGTGTTTTTCATTATCTAAGCATCCATATATATATATAATTGTTTTAACTGTTATCTACCATTACTATTAAAGTTTCTGATATTATGTTACAAGTTGTTTTTGTGTCATTCACACATGTATGCTTGTATAAAGGCCCGGAAGTTTTTTTTTAGTTGGTAGGTATGTATTCGTGTAGGACTGCATGCATATGATCTGTACCTAAGTGTGGGAATGCATGTATATGATGCATGTACCTAAGTATGCATGTATGTGTATTGGTAATAGAGTCTATGAATGTGTGTATGTATGTATGTATGTATGTATGTGTATCAGTTAGCAAGTATGTGTGAACGAATTTGTGGTGGTACCTATGCATGTGTGTAGGTACGTACGTATATGTGAAGGGCACATATCACTTTGTATGTACATATGTAGGCATGTATGTATATAGGCATGAAGATACTTATGCAGGTATGTTGGTATGTAGGTGCATAGGTATTTCGGTATGTAGGTGTCGGGTTGGTTGTTATGTAGGCACATATCTTTTGAATGTAGGCACACACCTTTTGAATGTTTGTATGTAGGCATCTATGTATGTATATAGGTATGTAGGTGTGTGGGTGTGTTGGTATGTAGGTAGGTCGACAAGTATGTAGGTTTGTATGTAGGTATGTGCATATGTGGGTATGTCGTTATGTAGGTACATAGGTATTTGGGTATTTAAGTGGGTCGGCCACTAGGCATGTATGTATGTTGGTATTGTATTTTTTTATGTAGGCTCGAATCTTTTGAATGTTTGTATGTAGGCGTGTAGGTATGTGCGTATGTGGGTATGTAGGTATGTGGGTGTATGTATGTGTGTTGGTTTGTAGGTACGTGGTTGTTTAGGTATGTAGGTAGGTCGGTCGGTAGGTAGGTATGCACGTATCACAGGTTTATGTGTTGGTATGTTGTTTATGTATGTAGGTATATGCGTACCCATCAAAGTACAAACACAATATACGTTCTTTAATACATAAGCACAAAAAATGCATACACATCAAAGTACGAACACAAACATAGATACATTCATTATTACACACCTGAATACTAACATACATACGTGGGCATGTTAAAGTGTTTTCGTATGTAGGTATGCCGGTTTGTATCTATGTATGGTATGTACTCATGTATGTAGGTTTGTGTATGTACGCACTTTACATGGTCACTTGCGTACGTTAGTATTCATGTGTTTGATAATGAATGTACTTGTGTTTGTACTTTGATGCGTACACATATATGTGTCTTTATGTAATAACATATTTATGCTAATTAATAATTTTTGAGGTCATTAACAAATCTAAAATCATTAACTAATTATCTTTACACATTAACGTGATATACTATCAACTATTTGATTACTTTCCCAAGGAGTAAGTGTGATACATATGTGAAACTTCGTTTTAATACACAAGTTTTTAGTCAGACCAAATGTCACGATTGTATGACTAGGGTCAAACATGTTTTGTTTTGATATAAGACTTATATCACTTACTTTTAAACATTCATCCATTTGATTGCAAATTTAAAATTGGAGAGCATACACAGGTAATTACCATTAACTGGTAATTGGAGAGCATGCAATAAACCCAACCAATTTAATACAATCGGGAACATTAAAACAGAACTAGCAACATCAAAAGGTAACCTTATAATAATCAGATAAAGAAAAATAAATACAACTTCCCACATCAAAAAGTGTATCAAATAAGTTTATGTTGTATCCAAGTTCTAAGCATTTGTTTCATACATCAAAGATGATAAAATGTTACTAAAATATTTATTTACATGAAATCTATTAAATAAATGGAATACCTAAAATAACATATATTTTTTCCGCTACTGCCAGAGTTTACATCCACTATTCCCTTCGTTGTTACACAATATAAACCCCATCCAACATTATCATTTTTTTAAAATTGTTGTCGACCCCTTTGACATTTATTTACACAACACCCACAGCTTATAATCAGATTAAAATAAACAAACCATTTATGTTATGTTTATTCTCGTCTTTAGCATCAACTGGATTCGACGAATCATGTATAAACCTGGAAAAAAATGGTTTTCTTAGTGATCCTTTCACTTTTCCTCTCTATCCAACACAAAACAAAAAAAACATTTAAAAATATGTTAACAAATTAACTGTTTAAGTACAATGCACTATACTGTACCAAACGAACACAAAAATTCAACATAAAAATCAACTTACTATTGGACATTGTGAAAGAAAGTATTTGCAAAAATGACCTGCAAATATATATAAATCACACTTAATGTTTAAATGTTAGGTGTAAGAACCAATAAATTTTTACTATTGGACATTGTGAAAGACATTATTTGCGAAAATGACCTGCAAATATATATAAATCACAATCAATGTTTAAATGTTAGGTGTAAGAACCAATAAACTGAAACAGTAATGTCATATATAGTCCTACACATAATGCGTACTATGTGTGCAGGTTGAAACATATACAGCACTCCCAAATAATATTAATACTAAATATAAACAAAAAAAAACCCAAATGAATAGACTTTGTAAAATAAACTAAATCATAACATCCTAAGAAGACAGCAGACTATTACTCAACTACGAAGCATACACAACACTTATTTCTATCTAAACAGAGGCTCAACCAACTACACCAATGCCTAATACTCAATTATTAATAACTATACAATCTAACAAGATGTGTACCCTTTGTCTAACTATGAGTTAATACTAACTACACTAAACAAGATGTATAGACAATGAAAAAAAACATGACCATGAAATAATACAGAAGCATCAACGAGTAACATTACAACACATGCATATTCTTCAATAATTAAGCTTCCACAAAGAATATTACTTACCACACATGGAATATTACTTACCACACATGCATGAACCTAGTCTCGTGAATGTTTTCACTTTGTATTTTATCAAAAATAACTCTGGATTTAAGAACCCCAACACTTATATCAAATATTTAGGTTTAGGGCACTATGATGAACTACATCTAAATTAGATCATTATGTATGCATTATTTACTTTACACGCTACTTTGATTAACAAAAACAACACAATTTCCACAACATACCTTTAATTTCTTGTGTAGGGTTCAGTCACTGAAAAAACCCCAATTAAGCTTCAAAACCTAGTTTTGTACACAACAAAGATGATCAATTGCTTGTTATGGACACCCAAATGAAATCAATCAACTTAAACCTCTTGATTTGTTATACCAATTTCTTATGGGAAGATGATATCGTGATTAGTGATTATGTCGTGCAGTTTTGGAGTAAAAGGAGGGATGTTCCATACGTTACTTATTGTAAGCTACACAATACTGACATTTTTGCCCCTTTAAGCAAAAAAATTCTGTTTAAATGTTCAAACTATTTACAAAAATGCCATCGTGTAACATAAACCATTGTTTTGTGTAATCAATGGTTGAGATTCACTTCTCGCACTTCTCTCTATAATATCACTTCTCGCATGATCCATCCCCTATATATGTGTGTGTGTGTGTGTGTGTGTGTGGGATGGATCTTGCGAGAAGTGTTATTACAACGAGAAGTGAAAATGTAACTCCATGAATCCCTAATTTCACTCACTTTCTTATTGTAGGGCCAATATTCTATATTAGATTTAGGATTGTGTATGTCTTTATATTCGCTAAAAGTCGATGTAATACGTACCTCAGTACGTTTATTTTGTAAGGACAAAATGTAATTGTTGGAGAAATGGGGACCTATATAAAGGGTCACTTAACCCATTTCTCCAAAACCAACCTTGTGAATAAACCTTTGCATTTTTCAATCTATCAAAGTCTTGCATATTCTCTCTAACTCCAAAACTCTCTCTAACCCCTCCCCACCTTCAAGTTCCGGCCTCCCTTACACACACACACACGCAAGATCCGAGATCTCAGTCCAACTAGTTGTTTCGGCCAACTAGTTGTGAGGTTGATCCAAGAACAACTAGTACTTAGTTTGTTTTGTTGTTTGATCCGGTTTCGGGACCTACAATTGGTATCAAAGCTTTTGGGCTCGACTAGTTGTAGATCTTGGGTCACAACCTTGGATTTTGGTCTTGTGTGTGAAAAGACGGAATTTTGGAGAAAATAATTGGTTTCGGGTTCTTGTGTTCTTGAAGTTATTGAGATATTTAAGTTGTTCAAGATGTGTTAAAGTGTGTGTTTGTGGTGTGTAATTCTCAAGAAATTGTGTTTGTATGGTTGCATGTGAAGGATTGTGTCAAAAGATGTGCATGTGTTGCATGTGTTTGGACATGTTTGAGATTGGTGATATGAAAGTAAGTTGGTAAGTTACTTCTTTGGTTTAAAATTTTCAAATTCTAAAGTTGGTTGGAGGAACTCGATTACTGTTTCCATTATTAACTTACAATTCCACTAGCTTACATCCACTTGCATACATTCCCAATTCAATTACAAATCCATATCCCAAATCGTATACATCTCAGCCCACTCCTAGCCATAGCCCAAATCGCATACAAGCCCATCTCCCACTCGCATACAATCCTTCCTTTCCGGTCACCCTAACTCGCATACACCTTCCCTTCCACAGTCGCATACATTCATACCCGAATACAATCACAACTCCACTCAATTACTCAAGATGTGTTAAAATGATAAGAAATTGTCTTTGGTGATCCTAGCACGTGAAAAGAGTAGATTAAAAGTCAACATGATGTTTTATGTGTAGATAGGCTTAACAAATGAGTAAGTATCATAGTGATATAAACTTAAATATCTGCCTATGCTAGTGGTTACATTCTTATGAAACGGTTGCTAACTCCAAATAAGTCATATTAATGAAGGCAAAAATCCTAATAGTCAGTCATACACGAGCCCGTTAGTGATTGGTCACAATGAAAAATTATTTTTTGCTTTAGCTTCAAATATTGAAAATATCAAAATTTATTGAAAAAACAGGAAAACCGCAAAATGTTCAATCACTATTCAAAATCAACAACAAAAATGTTGATAATTTTATCAAACAAAAATGGGTATATTAGAACCACGTAACGTGGGAGCAAACAAGTAAGTCCTAAACACTTTATATGAAGGCATAAGCCAACAAGGCTAGTAAGTTCATGGTTCAACATTTACATATTGTTTGAAAGAAAAGTTTGCAAAAATTCTATGAAGCTCAAAATGTTTTGATCAATCATTAGGGGGTCGAAGTTAATTCGGGGTGACACTGATGAACACAAAGTATGCCCGAGGTATGATGGAGTATGTAACTTGTTGGATTAACAGGGGACCACACAAGTATTGTGCCAAATTGTACCTTAACGTATCACGGTGAAATCAAAATACTTGTTAAGTTTAAACTGGACCAACATATCTAAAATCGACTTTGGGTTCTTGGCATAATAATATCCAAATAGAAGTGTGATCTAGGACATTATAGACAATGTAATTCCATGTTGTGATATTTCTCGCAAAAATATAAAAGTCATTAGAAAATTATGTAAATATTATTGTTATATAATATTAAATTCATCTTTACTCCTATCTTTTTCATTTTTTTCTTGTTTTATTTTATGTTTCAAGTTCAAAATATTATGTATGTATATATATATATATATATATATATATATATTTGAAATATTGTAATATATAAAAATTCCAAAAAGATTTTATGTTTTTATTGTGTTTGCACATATTTTATTAAACATTTGTTTTATTCAAAATCATGTATTTTGCTATCAAGGTCGTTCATGCAAAGTTCGTTGGAAACCGGGGACTTATATAAATCATTTACAAGTTGAGAGAGCATATTTTGATAAAGAAAATTCTTCTTTAACCCTCAAGAGGGTCTGTGAATGAATCTTATTTGCTCTAAGTTTTGTGCATCAGTACATGGACAGGTATATCAAGATCAAGCGTCATGGGCTGCAAAGATTGAAGTTGCAAATGCTGAAGCGCTTAAAAGAAAACGAGAATGTGACTGTTGGCTGTTGAACCTAAAAATGAACTGACCGTGTCTGAAGATCAGTTGAAGGACAAAGCAAAGAAACAAGTCGGCACAAGAAAGTCAACAAAGGAAAATTAGAAGTTGAGCCTCCCGCGTATGATGTTTCTAAAATTTGTTGTTGCTAATCCTTCCTAGAAAATAAGATTGAAGTTCAAGTCTTCAAGATCGGAAAATAAAGAATTGTCATGATCCAATCTCGTTCAAGCTCTTGGATCAAGACAAGTACTAGATTTCAAGAAATAAAGACAAAGCAAGGAACTTGATGAAGGTTCCTAGACAAACTCAATCCTCGAGGGAGATTGTAGGGCCAATATTCTATATTAGTTTTAGGATTGTGTATGTCTTTATATTCGCTAAAAGTCGATGTAATACGTACCTCAGTACGTTTATTTTGTAAGGACAAAATATAATTATTGGAGAAATTGGGACCTATATAAAGGGTCACTTAACCCATTTCTCCAAAACCAACCTTGTGAATAAACCTTTGCATTTTTCAATCTATCAAAGTCTTCTGAAATGATCCAATACCTACATATATATATATATATGTAAAAGTACATAAACATCAATCCGTATAAATAGCATGTTTAATTAAGTCAAACATACATAAACGATGCTTTCATGATCCCATTTGCTCATCATAATCAAGCTTGTCTTTCTTTCAGTTTGAATGTCTGTATAAGGCCCACATACCAGCATAGTTAGAAACCGAAGCCCCACAACAACATCAACAGAAGCAACCACATCGACATCAACAACAACATCTAAGTCATTTTCAAAGAGCACGAGGACATACAGTTTTGTTATACTCTGAAATAGATTTGCCTAAATTCAATGACTTGTCATTCATTAATTTGTTAATTATTTTTCAGTCTAAACCAACCTTAGAGCATCCACAACAGACACCATCTCCTGAGGTCTGGGTGAGGTGTCACTACAACAAACAATAACATCACAAACTTCACCGTTGTAGAGGCAAGTTTGCCTTGAGAAGTTTGTTGCTACAAACTTGCAACAAACAAATGATGCGGTAACCTCCCTCACATACACATACACATTTATTATATATATACACATTTAATATTATTTAATGGGGGGGGGGGGTTGTATAGGTTTGTTGTTGTGGAAGAAAGTTGAGTTTTTAAGAAAAGTTTAAAATGTGATGTGGCTATGATGTGGCAATTTGTGTTAGTTTGTTGTTACATATACTCGTCAAACTAAATGTCTACGCGAACTTTAAAATTAAATGATTGCAGATTCAGATTCTACAACTAATACTCCTAACCGAATATAGGTGCATCCTTAAAAACAGTACTCCCTCCGTCCTGGTCAAAGTGTCATAGTTTGAAAACCACAAAGTTTAAGGTAGATTAAATTATTGTTTTCTTTGCTTACCAAATGACAATAATGACCTTGGAAATTGGGTCCATCAATATTGTTTATTAATGTTAGTTGTGTGTATTTAAGGGTAAACTTGGAAATTGACTAATAAATTTTGAAAGTGTACATTTGTAATGGTCTAATAAAAAAGGAAATGTGAACACTTGCAATGGGACGGAGGGAGCATAATAAAATTCTCAAATATACATATTTTTATTTAACACCCAATAGCATAGACTCGTTACCTGATTAGCTCCTTGAATTCGAATGACTAAACATATTTTTTTAAGAAGGAAGATGCAGAATACAATCACGCCACTTATCAATTAACGCTAACTCATCAGGATTTAACATTGGGAGCACACGATCTTGAAGGCTATTGACTATCTGCATAGTCTCACCAAGAAGTTGAGCTGCAGTATGAACACCTACCTCTCTTTTCTCTATAACACTTGTGTGGCATTTCATTGCTATGACTCTGGGGTAGGTTGGTGAGACAAGCAGCCAGTATGTTAGAGATCATTGATGACAACTGCATAAACAACTCCTCTTGGCTAATCTGATCTATTACGGCTTGGTAGGAAACTAGGATCGTTTGGGTGATACGGTACATTGAGTTGGCAGATGCTGACATGTACATTGTGTTATCATCTGAGTCTTTCATATTCTTATTTTCGACCTCAGTGACCATGTTTTTAGCTGTATCACTGAACCATTGAACAATCTCTTTTGTTGCATTAACTTGAAGATGAGGGCTGGGCAACTTGTATCCTAACCATTTGTGGTAAACTTCAACTTCTAGCCACAACATTGTAGCGGCCTTTTGAATGCTTACATACTCCTCAGATGCATTGAGAGTTTCAACAATATGTGTGACATATGTAAGGCCTTCACTCACACACATTAACAACCTATCAACAATGTCTTTTTGGATGTTAGGAAGAGACATGGCGACTGCCGTCAGGGTTACTATCGGTAAGCTCCAGCAGTCCATATATTTTTCTTCGGTTAAAAGCGAGACTTGATGCATGTCATACTTTCCAACTCCTTCAAAACCACTATATTCCTCTATAAGCTCCACAAGATAATTAGGCTTATGCTTTTCTGCCTTTTGGATCACATGGTTAACGGATTTTGAAATGCTTTTCAGTGTTCTCATGGCAAGCTTCATATCATCTTGAAGTTGCAAAACATACATACTGAGGTCTTTGTTGTGTTGTACTTGAAAAGGTATCTCCACCAACACATTGGTTAACCACTTCCAGCAAAGAAAACAGCACAAGATACCAATTACAAACAAGATTGGGATCAGTGCTATCATCTTACATGTTACCACAACCATTTTCTGGATTCCTATACAAAAGCTCAAAATCAGGACCTTTAGATTATGGATGACAATCTTGTATTTACGACTGCTAAATTTCAACGGTATGCTACTACGTTTCCACTCGGATAACTTCTGGGTATAATAGCTCTCTACTTTAAAGACCCTTATATGGTTCCAAAGCCATTTTATAGACATTTCAAAGCTTAAGGATGTAAAACACCTAGAAAGAGGAGCAATTGTTCCTAGTATTACTCCAGTAAATTGTATTAAAAAAATCACTGAAACTGACCTCTTATAATCCGACCCACAATTGTTCATGGTCGGTATTGTATAAATCATAATATTGACATGTATGAAAGTGCTTACAACACATATGACCCCGGTAGCAGAGGTCGTAGCAGAGCTAACTGTCATAAACTGGGGGCTGCCAGTTCCTGCCATGATCCAGTGGTTCCTCACATGCTGCTTTAGCTTCTCAACTGTTGGTTGTTGCAACTCTAGATCCTTCAAAGCTATTTCATGACATGCTTTGTATTTGGATTCTAATATTTGTTTTGCCTTTAGAATCATTAAAGCTGAACATGTGTGCACTACTAGAAAATGGGTATCATTGCTATGAAAATTTGTTACGCAATTTTTTGTGTCGGAATTTACCACAAATTTCCGACACATTTCCGACAGATAGTGAAACCTAATTATTTTACGACAAAAACTATAATGTGTCATAATTGTGTCGGAATTTCCAACTCATTTCCGACACAAAATTTTAATTTTTTAATTTTGGGTTTTTTAATATGTTTAGCTAAATCATAATACAAGTTGTGTCAAAAATGTGTCGAAATTTCCGACGCAATTCCGACACAATAATTTATTTTTATATTTTTAGATTCTTAATATGCTAAACCTAATAATAATATAAACAACGTCGCAAGTGTGTCGGCTTTTGTGACGCATTTCCGACACAATAATTTATTTTTATATTTTTAGATTCTTAATATGTTAATCCTAATAATAATATAAACAGCGTCGCAAGTGTGTTGGATTTTGTGAAGCATTTCTGACGCAACATTTCAATTTTGTATTTTATTTTTATTAATATGATAATTCAATACATTAATTAAATTAATAATGTAATTTATGACGCATTTCCGACACAACGTTTATTTTATAGGAAATGCGTAGCAAATGTGTGACAACTTGCTACGCATTTATGACAACCTGAATTTGTTTTTTGTTTAATGAGGCTTCAACGTTTGTTTTTTTTCTTCTATATTTTATATAACTTCACCATACGTGGAATACTTTATTTTCCTAACTCGTACATATATCCTATACAGTTACGTGTATACATGTTTAACATTACAACTATACTTATAGAATAAGAGGTAGTTCTAGGTTATCATCAACAAAGAAAGTAAGATAGCCACATAACCAATTGCTACCTTCCAAGTGTTAAAAATAACAATATGGAAATAAGGAGCTTCATAATTGGGAACCTGGCCGGTTTCTGTCTGGATGAATACATTGACAACTAATGTGATTACTAGAACTTGCAAAGCAATGGTGTTTGTGAGAAGTTCCTTACTGTCCATGGTTGCTAGAGAAGGCAATACATTAGCCATGATGGTGCACATAAATGCCATGCTTCCCAGCTTTGCAGCTTGGTCCACAGCACGTGGCATTGAATCAGTTAGGTCCATGGGTAACTTCATTGCAATAGCTATGACGGTGAGGGAAGCAGCATTGAGAGTAAAGTATTTACATGGAAACCATAATTTTTTTATTTTTGAAACCATGTATTAGATCAGCCACTATTGGTAGGATACAAAAAAGAGAAGCCACTGCAATATAAATCCCAATCCACACCATAGGTTTACTAAACTCTATCTGGGACACTGCTTTCCGGATTAAACTTACAACTCTGTATGGAAGGTTAATGTACTTACACGCCAGTTCGTCTTTAATTTGCTGAATATCATTTTCCGTAGTTATGTTCCTTGGAATTTCGACGAAGATTTTGTGAGTTGTGGGTGATCGAATGAAATTTCCATGAGCAATCAACCTGTATGGTTTATAGACTAGTTAAGCTCGAGGATCAGTTTTCATTTTACACCTTAGACTGTGGGTAATGGGGCGCGGAGGAGGGGGGTTGATCCAGGTGGCTGCAAACGTGGCTCGCGCACACCATTACCACCCTTGCGTGAGCGACGGCGCGGTTGGCGGGGGCGAGCCCGACCACGGGGCGCAAGAATAAGGATGTAGAGAGAGAAAGTGAGATTGGGTTTTTGAGAGAGAGAGAGAGAGTGTGTGTGTGTGTGTTTTTGGATCGGTGGTGGTGTGATCGGTGAAGGTGAAGAAGAAGATCGGTGTTGGTGGTGTGATCGGTGAAGGTGAAGAAGAAGATCGGTGTTGGTGGTGGTGGTGTGATCGGTGGTCCGGTGATAGACGACGGCGGTGGTCCGGTGATCGGTGAAGGTGAAGAAGAAGATCGGTGTGGTGGTGTGATCGGTGGTCCGGCGGCGGTGGTCCGGGAAGGTGAAGAAGATCGCCTGGTGGAGTTTTCTGTGAAGAAGAATATTAAATTTAATATTAATATTAAAATTAATATTTAAAATAAATAAATAACTGGATCAAGCCTCGGATCACCTGACCACTACACCCTTCGGGGCTTGGTTGAGGAGCTTGATCCAGTGCCACGTCATCGCCTACGTGTCGGGTTTTGCTTAGCTCACCTGGGGCTCAACCAAGCCCCATTACCCTTAGCCTTGCAAATTTTAGTAATAAATGTGATTGGCATTTTGGAATTAACAAGAAACGTTAAGATAGAAACATGTGGAAGATGGTGTCACAATTAATATTAAATGAAAATTAATGTGGACGATATAATCAACCTCTACAACGTGTGGACATAAGTGAGATCCAGAATTTTGATACAATTGACATTAAATTCTGGAGGAAAAAAAACAATAACTAGGTATTCGAACAAAATTACACTAAGCCATCCGAATGATTTAGTGATGAAGAAAGATGGTGTATTTTGGGTGATCGAAAAAACTTTTATCACACTTTAAAGGAAGATGATAAATTTACAAAATTGGGTGGAATGTGTGTCATTGCTCGTGTAATGGTAGAAACCGGAAAACACATCATTTTTCCTTTGGTTTATCGAATATTGAAGTTAGCGTTGGTCTTACCGATTGTAACCGAACCGTTGAAATGTGTTTTTCTAAAATAAAGCTTATCATTACGGGTTTGCGCAAGCGAATGGGTGATGAGAATTTGAACAATGTTTAAATTTGTGTGTTCGAAAGAGAACATTTGATAAAGTAAAAGAAGAGGGTGTAATGACTTTATTTCAAGCTTTAAAAATCAAAGAACAGAAATTTGCACCCCGTGTGTTTAACTATATTTATTATCGTGTTTCTTTTTTTGTTTTATTTACCTCGCATAAAATAGGATAAAATAAAAATTAAAACGTTACACCTGAAATTTAATTTTAGGTTAGCCACCGGTCGTATGTGTCATCATAGGGGCGAAGCCATATATACCTTGTGTACAACATTTATCAAAAAGTATCATTTGTTTATTTTTATAATGACAATAATAATAATATTTAATTAGTATATAACACATTTTACTATTAAGTATCTAGAAAACTTAGAATATATATATCAGAGCATTCGCCGGTTCTTTAAAATCTATTATTGTGTTCTTCATTTTTTGGAGTGTGGCTGTGAGTAAATAAGAGAGAAAATATTATTATTTATGATTAAATTTGGAGATTCACTTGTTAGTGGTGGAAGAAAAAATAGTTAGTGATAAATGTATAAAAAGTATTGTTTAACTGAAAATAAGAGAAAATTTAGTGACTTTTAGTGTAATTATACATATAAAGATAGAGAAACTATTATGAATGCTTATTACATATGAGAAGGAAAAAAATTTCAAAGAAAGTTGAGTTTCAGGAAAGGACATTATATTTCGGGTTGACACATGTTGAACATAGACTCTTATCTGATCTTGAATATTACCAAACGTACACACTCAAAGATAGCAACTCTATCAATGCCATTGCCCATTGGGATATAGTAGCAGCGGAACTGGAAGTGGCCAACATGATCAACGCAAAATTTCAAATAACTACATTCTTGCATTTCATTGTTTTGTAATGTTAATTAGCACGGTCTAATTCTCCACACACTCAACTATAAATTTGTTAAAGTAAGATGTTAAACCGTTATGCGGGAGGTCCAACATTTTAGTGGGTCAAAGTGGTTACCCAAAAACATTACCCTTTTCATGTGATATGCTGCTATGAAAAATATCTCACTTCTGATGCTCTTGCCAAAAGAGGCATCAATATCATCTCTCTTAATCGAAGACCTAAGTATGTAGGATTGGACATACGCGACAAAAAAAAAAAAAAAAAAAAAAGAAGAAGAAGAAGAAGAAAGCTCCTAAAGATGATAATCGTGACAACATCCTGGTGCATTTGACGTGCTAGACTGCTAGAAACGATAAATTCTCTAACAAAAAAAAAGATATTTCTATTACAAGGATTTTGAAGACATTGAGATTAATGGTTTTTCATGTGAGAAATAAAGCAAAATTTCTTGCTCTTAAGTGGTGTCAGTTTGATTTTAGTAACATTGTTTTGTAAGTTTTTCTGGTCATGCTGTTTCCTTACTAGTTTATATATAAAATCTCGTTGTTCCAAACAAACTAAACAAATGAGTATTAGTGACAACCAACTTTGTCAATAATCCCTCGACTAAAGAACGTCAGTAATATGAGCTAGTGTTGTTTACTGATTTATTATCGAGGGAGTGTCTCGAGGGATTACCGATGGAATATGCATCAAAGGATTATCGAGGGGTACCTCTATGGTGGCTAGAAAATCTTCTCCAACGACACATCGATCATGACATCGAGTCGCTTCTTTATTTCCAGTTTCATATAGCTTTATTTAACTTTTAGAAAAATTAATACAAGTAATGAAAATTATGGTATTAATTAATACAAAAATCTTAAGCTCTAATACAAATTATGGATATTAACTCCTAATCCAAAAATTAATATAAAATCAACTTAGAGTAAAATTACGAAACTACAATAATAAAAAATAACCTCTAGCAACGAACTTGCATTGGGCTCGGTATCTCTCATGAAAATCATGTATCGGAAGATTCAACATTCAGGCCATCCAGTCAAATATAGTGTTGAGACTCGACACATATCTTGTGATAATATCATGTTCTGGACTCAATTTTAACAAATATCATGTTTCGTGATTAGTTTTAACAATCTTCATAATTTCATTTAAATATGTCAAAAAAGCAGCCGATCATTGAATTAAAACCAAAATTGCATTATTATTATTATTATTATTATTATTATTATTATTATTACTATTATCAAGTTTGGCAACGCAATCACGTGATTGGTCGCCAAACTTCTTATTTACTTTTAATTTGTTTTACATTTTCAAATCGTGTCGGTTTACTACCGGAAAATGCGGGGGTTTTTTATCGTTGATACCGTCAAATGATTCCGGTCAAATTCGCGGTAGCTCACGGACGGAATCCTAGGTTTTTTCTCCGTGAAATATTCTTAGTCCATTGATTCTGGACAAATCCGCGTCAGGTCAAGGCCACAACGCGCCTATATTTTTTGTTTTCACCATGGTCTTTTTAATGTGAATATGTTAATTGTTGTATTTTGAGTGTGGACGAATTAACTTATTGCTTTAATTTCGGAGTCGTAACCCGATACCAACCGAACCCATGTCGGTTTATCACCACAACACGTCGTTTTCTATGTACGATTTAGTCTCGACAACGTCGATTCTGACTGAATTTATGTTAGTTAGCAAACGCAATGCGTGGGGTTGGGGGTTTTTTATAACTTTTTTTTATCCCTCGATTCCATAATCAACGAATTTGTATCAGTTCGCAACTGCAACACGCGTGTTTTTTTGTCCGCCACATTTTTTAAAATTTTTAAATATGTTCAACTGTTATATATTTAAGACTGGACGAATTTATGGTTTGCTTTATTTTTTGGGTCGTAACCAGATACCAATCGAAGTGTCATCGGTTCGTAACCGCAACAACTGTTTTGTTATGTTACTTTTTTTTTATTTTTGAGTTAAGAAAGTTTTTTTTCGGGGAAGGGGGGGGGGGGGGGGTAATTACTGCTTTCGTAACCTAGCACGATCGAACTCACCTATACTCACAGACGCACTGCACAATTTTATAAGTTGTACGAGTACGATTATCAATAATATCAACTTGGCGCAACACGGCGGGAATCTTCCTAGTTATATACAATTAACGAATTTAGTGCCGCAAGTGGCTTATTGGGCCACTTGGCGGCACCGTATTGGTCCGTGATTTTTTAGTTCAGTTACCATAATAAACGTAATGGAAATCGACCAAACGACAATTTTTTTTTGTTTTAGTTTTGTGACCATAACAAATCTAAAAGGAACTGACCGAGTCCGTGCAGACTCGCGGCCTTATTTAAAGCCCATAACCGACAATGCTACATACCTACCCCCCCCCCCTCCATATAGGCCGTTGGTCCACATCAAACTTTATATTTTTGCGCTTTTAGTTCCGGTACCGTAAGGTATGTAATTAAATGTGTAACTATTTAATAAATTAACAAAATTACCATTAAGTTTAAGGAATATTATTGTAACTATTTTTCATACTATATTTGTTTAACATTAATTGTACATCATAATGACATTGTCATGTGAGCAAAGACCATACTACCCCTAACTTTAACATATCGTTCACTCATGCATTATATATAGTATAAATATAGATAACCGATTAAGCCTTCGTGAGACAAGATGTCACTGTTCCTAAGACCTGACTCACCTATAAATACCATTAAGGAAGAAACCACTCTGAATTTGGTATAGGACTTGAGGTTATAAAATCTCAAAGCCTTAATTATCACTCCAATTCCATTGAACCTAAAGGGCCGATTGTGGCCCAACATAAATATAAGGAGAAGTACTCGGAGAGGGTCTAGGCAAAAGAAGAAGGCTACGGCCTTTTTTCCACAACTCATTGTTACAAACCTTCTTTTTATTAGGCGTGGAAACAATCATAACAAAATAACTAATTATAAATGTGTTAAAAATGACATTTCAAATGTTCTTTTCAGTCACAACAATATAAAATTGTAATTTTTTACTAACGTGGTTTATTTTGTTATGTTGTTTATATGTTCATAAGTGATTAGCGACTCGGTATTGTAGTAAGACCTGTTTGTTTCTATAGGGGTGAGCATAAACCTGACAGGGACCCGCAAAACCCGAAAGGATCAAACCCGGTTAATTATAATAGGGTCAGCTTCCGGGTTATGAGAATATCATTAACCTGGTCTAGGCGTCTAGCACAGCTATTGCGGGTCAGACCTATTTGTTCACCCCTATAAGTTTTGGATTTTTGGATGTTGCTGAAGGGCTTTTTGTAAATGTAACACCGGCATATCCTATAATTGGACAATTGGGTGGGATTGTCGCCTGTGACAGATATTAAATTCTTGGATTTAAAAACACAAATAACCATAAATAAGAAATATTGAGTCGTAATAAAAATAAGTTAACTAGTTTATTAAACCAAACCTGTTTTTACTAATTTACTAAGATGGCACCTTCATAGTAGAGGTGTACAAAACCAGTTTTTTTCCAAACCGAACCGGTACCGGTTTAGTAAAACGATGGCCCAAACATGTTTGACATAAACTGGTTCGATTTATAAACCGATTTAGGATCAAGAAAGGTTGAACTAGTCCCACTCAATTCGGTTCAGTTTCAAACTAGTTTGGTAGTTAAGAAGGGGAACCCACTTACCCACTACTAGAAAATAGTCTTTAAAGGGGTAGATGACACGATATCTTGTGTCAATGAAGGTCATGTCATAAAGAAACAATGACGCAAATTTGTGCGTCATCTTTTTATGACATGCATTTATGACAAACATTATTGACATCTTTTTTCGACACGCGTTTGCGTGTCATGGTTTCAAGTATTATAAAATAGAATGTTTTTGACAGATTTATAATTTCAACATTAAATAATGGCAATTACCGTCTCATAATAAAACTAAAATTCATATATAACAAAATAATCCATTTCATATATTACTTCAACATACTAACAAACATTCAAAAGTCGACCATTCTTCACAATATTTCAAAGTTTAACATTTCATTAACATCGATACGAACATTCACGGGTAAATAAATGATGCCACAAAAGTCGACCATTCTTCACGAATTCCATCAATATCAGCATCCGTGTATTCATTATTCCCTCCTCCAACCTGAGAAAAAATTTAGATTTGTTAAACCTAAAGTTCAAATGATTTGAAGATTTATTTATCAGATCCGTTTGACTTTTAAGTCAAAGCTTCTTTTTTGACCATTAAACTACAGTTTTGACCCGTTAGTCAAATTTGCAGTCAAATCCACAAAAAAAAAATTTGAAGTCAAACAATTTGATACTGAATAACGAACTGGTTCACACCAAGATATATGGGTAAATTTGTCTCTTTGCACTAGTTGTAAGCTAAAAATGTTACAAATATCAATAATAATAATAATAATTAAGTATCATCTTCAACAGATATGATTATTATTGTTTCTAAACTGCTTCTGAACATAATACCTTTCTCCCTACTAACTCATCATTAGTTAAATCAGATTAATATCCTACTTAAAGTATCATCTACCATTCAAAAAATTAACAAATAACTAGTAGTAGTAGTAGTAGTAATAATAACATTTAACTATCATCTTCAACGGATACCTTTCTCCCTACTAAACAGATCATTAATTAAATCAGAATTCAATTATTATTATTAGTAAATCATGAATATCAACAACTAATTATTCACAAACATCATCAGCTCTATAACTACTGTAACATCTAATTTCATATTTCATTACATCTCATACATAAATATATATAATCCAGTAATTCCTTAGAACATCTTAATTTTAAAAACAGGTTGCTAACTTTGAATTTCACAGTTAATTAATTCCTTAAAGTTCCATCACTGTATCATAATTGGTGACATGAATAAGTAGATATAATATCAGTCAGTTGCCCTGCATCATCCATTCTACATTTTCACAAGCCCACCGTTTAAAACTTTTGGTTCGGTTTGGTCAACAAAAGTCAAAGCCCATTTATAATCGGTTCATAAATTTACTAAACTGATACAATAATGAAAATATAAAAAGTTGCTGTACTTACATTGTCATTGACCAGTATTTTAATTCCTTCATCAACTATCTCTTTCATGAACTTTAACATAAAGAAGCAACATTCGGTGCTTCCCGGCTGACATGGACACTACATAAATACATTACAAATAGTCATCGACATAGATTCATATAATGGGGTTTAAAACTACTATTTCAATATGGAATAAAATGCTCACTCTAGCGTTGACCCAATTGAGTTTTAACCCCGATCCACTTTGTGTACCGTACAAGTTCATTGCACTACAAAAATGTTAAGAAATATATCAAATACTAAAGCATATTGTTTCCATAATTTGTATAACTTACCCACTGATAATCTGCTGCAACTGGAAATTAACAGTTCCTGGCCTTAGAGAATCAAGGTAATAGCAAGTCATTGTTTTCATGTGTAGTACGGCCAGCACCCAATGATTTCTAAAAAAACAAAAACCAAATTTAGTCAAACAAATAATAAAACTAGTAAAACTTGGATTTCGATTTGGATGGTTTTGATAATTAGACCCGGGATTGTAGGAATCAAGATGATGTCATTATAAACACAAACACGTTTTTCTTAACAAATGAACAGAAACAAAGATAAACACCGTTCGTTTAATTGTTCATGTTCAATCATTTGTTCGGTTAAAGTTAAACGAACGAACATGAACCGTATTTGTTCAGTTCATTTACATGCCTAACTGGAATGATCTATAAGCCTTTAACCAGTTGAACCATTAGACATAAACCATAACCCGAATCAACACAAACTTGCCATTTCTATAATATGTATACCTTTTTTTCTTTTTCTATAATCTCTCTGATTGGGCGATGAGCTGCTGAAAACTAAATGCTAACCTGAAAACTAACGATCTCTAAACAATACGAACACTATTAATCGAATCAAAACGATCTCTAAACGATACTGGTTCCGAAAACCTAATTCAAACTCATTTAATTAAATCAAAATGCTAACAGTTTCCGAAAACCTAATTCGAACTCATTTAATCAAATCAAAATGCTACAGTTTCAAAAAAACCTAAATCAAACACAACTAATCGAATCAACTCAAACTGCAATACCAAATCGAATTACACTAAATACGAACCTGAAACCGAACGATCACTAAACAATACCGGTCCGAAACAAAAACCGCAATGGCGGAAACAGATCGGAGGCGAATACTTCAACAACGGCGATGAAATAACCGGGATGATGGAATTAGGTTATAGCCATGAGAGATCGATGATGAGAGATGATGGAATTAGGTTATTGAGAGATGATGATGAGAGATGATGGAATTAGGTTATAGAAATGAGAGGTCCATGAGATGAAAGAGGGGTTTTGTACTTAGTTTTTTAACCAAAATTAAAAGGTGACACTAAAAAAAAGACACACTGTGTAGCTGGTGTTTTTTTTTTAAAAAAAAAACTTTTATGACACTAAAACATTGACAAACAAATGTGTGTCTTTGTTTCTTCAAATTTCTATAAAAGATGGCAATATTTAGTGACGTGCGGTTTTTACAACGTCATAAAATTACTGTGTGTCATGATTGACGTGTCATTAAAGGTATATTTTCTACCAGTGACCGGTCCCAAAACCGACAGGCTGGGCCGGTTTGGGTGAAACCGGTTTCTTTTACATCTCTACTTCACAGTAGTAATTTTATGTGACTGAATAGGCGGCATGATAAAAATAATTAAATAGATATGAAGTAAGAGTAATATTTTAATTTACAAATTCGTGTCTGCCGGACTGCCCCTGGTTGAACTTTTTATGAAGTTCGCAATAGCCCACTGTATGTAAATACATTTTGCCATTTTGGCCCATTCTTAAGATCAGTATTACTGCACTTTTTCAGTCTATATATTGTCCAGCGCAAAATTTGTATTTGTATTGTTGTACCATTATATAGTCAACAATGCAATCTTTGACCATTAACCTGACTTTAACCATTGACTTTTCCGTTGACAAGTAGGTCAATGATGACAAAATAAAGTCAAACCTTCACTATATTTCACGAACAACAGAGTGACCTTCTTTCTTCATGGGCTCCTTAAATGGGCTGCTAAGTTGGGCCCATAAAAAACTAATATGATGCATAAAATCATAACAATACATTACCATGATTTGGCATCAAACAAACAAATTTGAGTATTTATGTTTTAATACTTACTATCATGATCTGATGTTATAACATGTGGCTTATGAATCCAATGATAGTAATGTTTAATAATATATGTAGTATGTCTAAGACATGGGTTATAATACCCCAAAAACACAAGCAACAGCCATAAAAAGCATTAAAAAAAAAAAGAAAATTTGAATCTGCATTCATATATCAAGAAATAACAAGCTAGTACCTCTCAAAACTGATTACTGAACAAAACTAAACTATTACATATCATATCTATACCCTCAACGCAACAGCCCTACATAAGGGGCAAACGTTCTTTGATAACAGCCAACCCTTGATGCATACGGCATGATATTGATGCCCACATTCGAGACGCCCAATTTTCTCGTTTTTTTCACAGTCACAGAAACAGATAGAGCAGGTCACCGCTTCAGATTGTTTTATCTTATTTCCTTGTGCCGTGTAGACATGTAGACACTTTGAAATCTCTTCTTCCGATAAACCGGAACCACTTCGTTGCGGTGCCGGTGCAGGTGCAGGATCAGCCTCCATCGCTAGCATCATATAAGTTTCTTCTAGAGAGCTGTACTCAGACATGTCGAACGTGTCTTCTGATATTGTATACGGTATGTAGTGGTTTTGCGTATATGAACGCGGTGGTTGTTGATTCATCGACGAGTTATTGGGGATGTCGAGAATGAATACATCGTCAAGAAACGAAACAAATCGAGGGTAGGGTTCGCCCGTGGCATAATGAACCGGAATGACTTGAACCCGTGGAGCGGGAACTGGGAGTATAGGAACAGCGTAAGCGTAGCGTGGTGGTTGCGGAATGGCGTGGTGATAATAAGAATGATTCATCGTTAACAAGAGAAAAACTGATCGATTATAATATGAACAATGGAGTAATGATCGATAAAAGGAATAAGTATAGATAAATTGGTATGATGTTGCCCTTATATATATATAGTTTTATTATAAGGTAATTACTGTATACTAACGGTAACTAGCACTTGAAGAGTTGAACGCGTATAAATGATTCGTATTCGTAAATCAAATATCGTCTTGATTTGGTTAGATAAGATATTTTGATTCCTATTTTAATGTATTTTGTTTCCTATAAGTCTATTAAAAAACATATTTTTATATAACTTCTGTTAACAAAAATATCTTTAACTAAATATTAATATCTTTCAAAAAAATAACTTAAATATTACTAGTATTTATCCAACTAATTAGTTTGATTAAGCTTTCTTTGGGTCCCTTGCCCTATAAGTTGACGTGTTTCTTAAATGACTTCAGCGGACCGTGCATAATAACTAATTGACGACGAGAATTATATTTTGTGTTTTTGCATGATTTGTTTTGTCATTCAAAAAGATATTGCGACACAGCTTGTTGCTTGATTACATGCTAATCTATTGTAACTGGATTCTTTGTTTTCAATATAATATTATTCTTTATAAAAATGAAGTTTAAAAATATGTTGATTTTTCTTTGGCTGGCTTCTAATGTGTGGGACGCCTTGATTTCGTGGTGTGAAACGCTTTTTTTCCTTGCTTTCTCTGTTCAAGAAGACCTTTTGGAATTTACACTCACATGGGGTTAATGGAAAATAATGATTTTCATGGTATTTTTATAATTGTTTGTTGAAGGATTTGAAAAGTTAGAAATGAGAGGTTTTTTGAAGACAATGAATTGAAGATCAAAGACATCATTTGTGATATTGAATACTTGAGTTTTCAATTGTATAAATTCTCCTTATTGGTGTAAATGTAAGTTGGTCTAATTGACGTAAATTCTCCTTATTGTAGTTTGGGTTCCGTTGTGGCAGGCTTCTTTCGGGTTGGTATTGTGGGGTTGTCGTTTGGTTTCGGCCTTTTGTATATAAAAATTAACTTTTTGATTTTTTTTTATCAGTTCTTAATATTTAACTTCATATTTATTTAAACATGCGATGTAAATTTATGACACCGATCTTTTCATACTTCTAATTATCTATAAGCGCTCCAAATCGTCATTAGCTGATTAGTTATTCTTTAATTAGGATTTTATGTCAGTAAACAAAGAAAATAACTATAAATACGTGATTCAAAATTTAAATATGGAAAATTCAAATAGAAGAAATGTCGAAAAGACTAAACGAAATTAATTAAATGAAAATTAAATAGCAAAAAAGAAATATAAGATTCAACGTACTAAAATAATTTAATTTTCTAAAATGAATTTATTTTAATTTCATATACTTGAACCCAAGACTTTAAGTGTTTATATTACTAGACCACCAACTTTAGGCGTTCCACACGTTATTATGTATTTTTGTTTGTTTTTAGGGATCCCTTGTTTTTATTATATAGTTTTTAGCTCGTGTGTTATGCAAGTTTATTTACATTTTATCTTTATCGAGAATATGTAATTTGAATCCGAGTTTTGATAGTTTTTTGTATTTCATATTCATTTTATTTATTTAGGCTCATGTAAATTAAAATTTATGATGTTACGGATAGTAAATTTTGTTTTGATATGATTTATTTTTCTTCTTTGTTTGTTATGTATATATTTTTCAATAATTGTTTGTATAAAGATGGGTTGTTATGTAATTGTAATTTCTTGAAGACCAATTATCTATATTGTTTTTGGTGGTTGTATGTCGAGTGGTGTTATGTGATGTTGGTATTTTATGAATGTTTTAAGTGGTTTAATATTTATTTCATTTTGACACGAATTTTGATACTTTTTTTTATTCATATTAATGTAATTTTTTTACACTGATAGAAACTAAAAATCATGTTAGAAGTTCATTTATTTTGAATACATAAATATTTGTTTGTTTGTTAGGTATAGTAAATTTTGTTTATAATTGTTTTTTTATTTTTGTTTGATTGTTATGTAAAGGTTTTTTTTTGGTAAAATTCTTAGGACAAACATTGGCTAGGATATAGTTGGGTTGGACTTATGCTTCGAACAATGTTTGCTTTAGGTTGTGTGGCATGGTTTTTGTGATCCGAAAGGTCTGACTCACGTCCAACAGTAGTATAAACCATTAGAAGAACATGCGAAGGGAGGTAAGTGATGAAGATGTAAGTCTACATTGTGTTAAAGACATTGCAATTTTAATTACTTAATGAGTTTATATTGTTATCAAATATAAGAAAAAAGATATATGTTTTTGAGTTGAATGCGTATACTCTATACGTATTTGTAAATCAAATATCATCATGATTTAGTTGGTTAAAATATTTTGTTTCCTATATATATAATATTATAAACCTTTCAACCTCTAAATGAGCTATCAACCCATTGTATAAGTCGATCTATTAAAAAACAGTATTTTATTTACTTTCTTTTAACAAAATTATCTTTAACTAAGTGAATTTAAATATTACAAGTATTTATCCAACTAATTAATCTGATTAAGCTTTCTTTGGGTCTGGCGGTGGACACTTAACTGATTTTCGACGGTGGGCACTAACCATTTGTTGAATCATCATCTACTAACGAGTACCTGTAAATACGGCACTTCGGCAGGCGGACGGTGGGCACCGGCCCACCCTAGCTAAGGTGTGAATCCGCCCCTGATTCGGTATGCTCTCACAAGCTATTATTAAACACGATTAGTCAGTCGTAGTCATGAGAATTTATATAAATAATAGTAAAATAATAATGAAGAATTACCTTATCCACATAACTTAGCACGACTTCTTTAGTCTCGGATTGTCGCAGCTGGTTTTGCATACAAATGGCCATCGTTTGGCACGCTTCACATAATATTGTGTCCCCAAATCCCCCTTCAACCACTGACTCAATAACTGAACTGCAATAATCAAAGTAGAATTTTAATATCATATTCAATATCAACTGTTATAATCCAAAACATAAAAAACAGATTCATACCTCATAAACTAAGCACCACTAGAGAAACATAAATCAACCATTCAAGTACCGATCAAAATGGTATGACACAGCAGTTTGGTTTCGAGGCAATATCAAGTTTCTTTATGGCCACGTAATTGAGGTTTCATAGATCAAAACCGAACCGTGAGCACACCTATATAACAACACAATTCATACCACGGTGAGGTCGTTCGAGCAGCAAACGAACCAATAAATGGACCCGCAACTCCATGTTGCTTGCTTTAAGGATGCACCGTCTAATTGTGCGCGGTTGAACGTGTGACTCACGGAAATCACCCAATGCTTTTCTAACACAATTTTAATAGAATGAATGAAAGAAAGATCATAAATTAAAACCATAATAGAAGCAATGTTACAAGATCTGTAAATTGTTTAACAAACCTGAATTTCGCCGGCTTGACGGTTTTTCGAAGCTTCAATACCATATGCCCATGATACATCAATAAACTTATAAACAAAAAAAAATGTAGTTTCAATTGTTCACAAGTTTCATCAACAACCTTAAAAAACATTCAACTACTTAAGAATGTTTCATCAACACATGTATAAACAAGCTTACCAACAATCAATCGAATTAAAAACCTTCAACAATCAATTGAAATAAGTAATGGTACCATATTAAGACCATCAAATCATCCATATTTCTACAAATATAAATACTAACATTAATCCATAATACCTTACATCCATCATAACATCTTAGAAACACATATCACAGCAAAAACATACTTCATATGCTTACTTCCATATAAGCAACAGAAATAAAAACCACCAACAAAAATAATGAATCAGTTTTCATATGAACTTGGTTTAATACATCAAGAAATAACAGCCAACCGATTACTAAACAAATCTAAACAATTACATATTATCATATCAACATTTATATCTATATCCTCAACGCAACAGCCCTACATAAGGGGCAAACGTTCTTCGATAACAGTCAACCCTTGATGCACACGGCATGATATCGATGCCCACACTCGAGACGCCCAATCTTCTCGTTTTTTTCACAGTCAAACAAACAGATAGAGCAGGTCACCACTTCAAACTTCAGATTCTTTTATCTTGTTTTCTTGTGCCGTGTACACATGTAGACGCTTTGAAATCTCTTCTTCTGATAAACCGGAACCACTTCGTTGACGTGCAGGTGCAGGATCATGCTCCATCGCTAGCACCATAAAAGTTTCTTCTAGAGAGTTCTAGTCAAACATGCCAAAAGTGTCTTCTGGACTTGCATACGGTATGTAGTGATTTTGCGTATATGAACGCGTTGGTTGTTGATTCACCAACGAGGTATCAGGGGTGTTGAGAATGAATACATCGTCAAGAAACGAAACAAATCGAGGGTAGGGTTCGCCCGTGGCATAATGAACCGGAATGGCCTGAAACCATGGAGCAGGAACGGGGAGTATAGGAACACCGTAAGCGTAGCGTGGTGGTTGCGGAATGGGGTGGTGATTATAAGAAGGATTCATCGTGAACAAGAAGAAACTAATTGATTATAATATGAACACAGGTTGATATACTTACCGATGGAGAGAAACTATGGATAATGAGTATTAAGTATAAGATGAATGGTATGATATTGTTGCCTTTATATACAGTTAATTAAAAGGTAATAACTTGCACTACAAGGTTCTTATGCTTCTAACGGTAACTACTAACTAACACTTCAAGAGTTAATGCGTATCCTCGATTAGTTAGGATTCGTAAATCAAATATTATCATGATTTAGTTTGTTAATATATTTTTGTTTCCTATTTTAATGTTTCACCGACTTATGATAAAAAAAAGTGTATTTTGTTTCCTATTCTATATTTTCTTATCTTTGTTTGTTGAATCTTAAGTTTATTTAAAAACAATTTTTATTAAACTTTTTTAACTAAAATATCTTTTTTAAATTTTATCTTCAAGATTTACCTGGTATAATCCTCTCCCCCAAATATGTCAACTTTTTCTCCTCTCATTTAATTCTTTTAACTATAATTCATTTTTCTCATTTTTCTTCATATTAATTTGCATAACACAAGAAATCTATTCATCGTGCTATCTTTGATAAGGATCGATTCAAGATGGTCAATCTCATGTTTTAACCTTTTTGTAATAAGTTAACACTTCCAAGAATCTAAAGAAAAAGTGAACAAGACATTGCTGCTATTTTTCATTACTTTCTCAAATGCAATTACATGACCTATAAATATGCATAATGCATTCAGGCGATACAATAACTTGAGGGAACGTGGAGCACTAACCAAACCACTAAACATAAAAATGCATAATAAAGAAATAAACTATGAGAACGTAGAATATGTGATCAACACCAATGCCAAAAGATGTGGAAACGTGTTTGACTACACCATGGCATGTATCACTAGGTTTCTCGATGGATACCCAGGTTAAACCTCATTGACAATAGTATTTTGGATAGGGCATGTGTGACTTAATGAAGAAAGACGGGGTTCATTGTGATCTTTAGTTCGATCCTAAAGGCTTCCGGGTTTTACCACTAGTGGGTCTTCGGGCGGGTGGATTTTCTTGGAACTGGAGTTAACTTAGAGGCGCTTAAGGGATTGGTCCGACTGGATCGGGCCAGCTGACGGTAGTCTTTTGCCATTAGGTCTCTCTGTACGGTGTACATAGGCAATTCTCTGTTTGTTGGTCGTTAAAAAATATCTCAATAATGCTTAGTAAACCTGAATTTGAATCTATTCAGATCAGATGCCATGGCATCCCCATAAACCACCAATTATAGAATTAGGTTGATCCTTTGGAAACCTCATCGCATTAAAATCACCAAAATAATAGCCATGTACATAACTTTTCTTAATTCGACCATAAGGTTTTAGTTACATCACTTTACTCTAAGTTAATGTAGTAATTTATTAATAAGATCCATATATAATGACCCGAATGTTTTGGTATCATATCCGTTCCCTGTTCCCCTCTTCTCTATAGTCCCCTATGATTAGATTTGGTTTGACCCCGTTTAAAATATAAGTTTTCTATAACATTATAATAATAATACATTTATTGCTAGTGATGTCAATATAAAACTTTGGAATATATGCATAATGGTCAACGTGCAAGAGTCATGAATTACAAATTAAAGAATATTTATAGTAAAGTTGTCAATAATTTGTAAATATCAAACATGTTTAAATACAATATGTTCACGGCCTAAGTTTAAACACAAGTTTTTCGAAACATGCATCAAAATAACTATGTGACCAAACTTCAATATGCCAAAATATATCAAAAAGTTAACAAAATACATCAAAAAGTTTAACGGTTTGGCTTAACACATTTTCTAATTCATTGCAAGTATGCAGTTAATAAATATTATATACATTATTAGTTCTAGTTTAACAAATATATTCATATATAATCTTAGATATATTAAGAAATTAAATATAATTAACTTATACAGTACGGTCCGGTTGTATACGGTTGGTTTTCGGTATAAACCGTAAACCAAACCGTTCGCTACGGTTTGAAATTTTTGAAACCGACCGACCGAAACTTAAGAAAAAAAACCAACCATGAAACCGAACCGATGACCGGTTTTGGGCGGTTTCACGGTTTCGAACCGAACCGTGAACACCCCTAATGATTACAATCAATACAATAAATGAGATTGACTAATCTATTTTAAAATCAAATCTATATTCTAAATACATGCGATCTCTATTACAAATATTGAACCCAGAACTTTAGGTGCTAAGACCACCAACTTTAAGCGCCCCACACCTTATTGTATTTTTTTTATTTGTTTTTATTATATATTTTAGATTTAGAGAAGACTGAATGATGTTGTAACTTCATGTTCTTTATATTTTCATCCCTATAAAGTCTCTGAGATGAAATACTGACATTATATGATCACTTAAACAATAGTTTTCATGGAGGTTACCATATTCTCCTGTGGTGAAATACGGTGTTTGTTTTCTTCCAATTAGTGAAGCGTATTCAAAAGGTGTCATCTAGTTCCATTATCGAATTCAAGAGGTAATTAATCAGAAATCCAATGCTAGGTCGACCATGACTGAAGCCATTGATCGATGCGACACTTATTTTCTTCAAATTACATTATTCCAATATTATAAATGATCTTTATACGTCATTAATATAAATATAGATGGACTAATACCTACCTCTCCAAGTAAGAAACCACTACTATGAGAATACCCGACTGAATCTGGCATAGTACCTAAGGTTATAACATCTCAAGCCCTAACTATCACTCCAATTACATAGACCAAAAGACTAATTGTAGCCCCACACAAATTAAGGAGAAGTCTTCGGAGAGGGTCTAGGCAAATGAAGAAGGCTACGACCTTTTTTTCCACAACTCAATGTTACAAACCCTCTTTTATTAGGCGTGGAAACAATAATAGCATAAAATAACTAATAGAAAATGTGTTAAAAATGATATTTCAATGTTCATTTTAGTCACAATCATATCATCATCATCATCATCATCGTACTCAGTATATCCCACCAATAGCAATGCTATGGTAGGGTCTGAGGAGGGTAAGATGTAGACAGCCTTATCTCTATCCCATAGGGATATAGAGACTGCTTCCGGTGAGACCCCCGGCTCGATATTAGTTTTGCATCAAGCCTTGGACATAAGGCACATAGCACTCAATCATCGGGACACCGGCTGATTGGTGCATGTCCCCTTGTCTTTCGGCTATCAACGCCACCACATGATGCCTGATTAACCTTCCGCCACTTTTAACGTTATTTTCATGAGATTAGTAAAATAATGTCAAAATTAGTGCAATTTTACTTTTGCCCACCTGAGGGTTCACGCATATATACATTATATGTGCGCACCGCAAGCAGGGCGTCTTAGTCACAATCATATGAAATTGTTATATTTTTTTTACTAGCTTGAATTTTTTTTTCTTGTTAACGTGATTTTTTAGCGGGTCAGTACGGCGGGTAAGACATGTTTGCTCCTATAAGGGTGAGCATCAACCAGGCAATACCCATGAACCATGAACCGATCGGACCCGTTCATTTACAGTATGGTCGGCTCCCGGTTTTTGAGAATATCATTAACGTGGTCCGGGATAGCTATTGCAGGAAAGACCCGTTTGTTCACCCCTATAAGTTTTGGATTTTTCGATGTCGCTGAATGGCTTTTGTTAATGTAACACCGTCATATCCTTTAATGTTAGAACGATTGGACAATCGGGTGGGATTGTAGCCGGAATAGAATCCTTAAATTTTAAAAAACAAATAACAACCTTAAATAAGAAATATTAAGTCGTAATAAAAATAAGTTACATAGTTTATTAAAGCAAACCGGTTTTTACTAATTTACTAAGACAACACCTTCATAGTAGAGGTGTACAAAGTCGGTTTTTTTTTCAAACCGAACCAGTTTTTAAACCAAGCCGGGTTGGTCAAACCATGGTCCAAACCTGTTTGACTTAAACGGTTCGATTTATAAACCGGTTTGATTTACAAACCGGTTTAGGAGCAAGAAAGGTTGAACTGGTCCAACTCGATTCGGTTTGGTATAAACCGGTTTCGTAGTTCAGAAGGGGAACCGGTCCCAAAACCGGCAAGCTGAGTCGGTTTGGGTGAAACCACTGGTTTTCTTGTCATACTAGTTTGGGTCGGTTTGTAATGAACTGGCCACAAACCGGTTTTTTTTTTTTTACATTTCTACTTCATAGTAGTTTATGTGACTGAAAGTCTGAGATTATTCCAGCAATAATAGATACCGCTTCAACAGGCTGCATGATGAAAATAATTAAATAGATATGAAGTAGCAATAATATTTTAATTAAATTTGTACCTGCTGCCCCTGGTTGAACTTTTTATGAAGTTCATAATAGCCCATTGTATGTAAATACATTTTGGCCCATTCTTAAAATCAGTATTACTGCTAGGGCTGTTTAAAGCACTCGTCGCTCTCTCGTAAATTGCTTGAAAAATGCTCGCTTGTTTTTTCGCTCGAGTGTAAACAAGCCGCTCTGCTCGGTTCGGTTTGTAAACAAGCCAATCAACGAGCAAAGGTCTGCTCGATTCGGTTCGGCTAGAATATTTTTAATTTATTTTATATATCGCTATATGAACAAGTATATAAATATATAGACAACATGCATAAATATAAGTATACAGTTTTTTAAATCCTTTAAAAATTTTCTAGTTCCGTCAATTTTATATTTTTATTTGTTCGCTTCAAGTTTTCAGAATAACATAAGTTTGTTTATATGTTCATTATATTTCAATTTAAATTTATTTCTCATAAAAATCTACAAACTATTACAAATTTGTCTAAAAGCTACTAACTTGTTTTCAAAATATATTACTTACAACCTTTAAAAGTGTTTCTTATTGAAAGTTTTGAAGTGAAAACGAAATAAATAATGCTTGAAAATCGCTCGATTTTCGATCGAAAATGCTCGATTCGATTTTGGCTTGTTTCATTTTTCGTTGGGTTCGAATTTCAACTGTTCGGTTGTAAACGAGCCAAGCAATGAGCAAGCATTCGCTTGGTTCGGCTCGGCTTGTGAACAGCCACCGCACTTTTTCAGCCCATATATATCTATTTATATTGTCAAGCACAAATTTGTATTTTTGTACAATTATACAGTCAACACTCAACACACCACTGCAATCCTTATTCTTTGACCATTAACTTGACTTTGTCCATTGACTTTTCCGTTGATAATGTGGTCAATGATAACAAAAAGTCAAACCTACAACAACTACATTTCACCATACAACACATAATCCAACTTAGTGTGAAATGTAACCTTTAATATTTGTTTTATACGATAATACACACACTTCTAATAAGATCTATCATACTAAGAGGAAACGGTAAATATACATGATGTGATTTGATACAATCACACTTCTAATCTAATGAAACTTTAATCAATTATATTTCCATTACTTTCATGAAACGGTTACAACTAAGAGATTTAAAGAAGATAAAATAAGTAACATACAAGTACATGGGAGAACCAGATAATCAGAGACGAAGACGGGAAAAAGAAGCATAATAATATTCATTCATGTCCTATTCTCCCAAGTCCCAAGTCCCAAATTCTTGTGCATTATATTCACGAACAACATACGGTACCTGTTTTTTTCATGAGCTGCTAAGCTGGGCCATGAAGGACTAATATGATGCATAAATCATAACAAATTAACAATACATTACCGTGATTCGGCTATCTATTTTATGGCATCAAACAAACAAATTTGGGTATTTCTGTTTTAATACTTACTATTGTGATCTGATGTTATAATATGTGGCTTTAGAAATCGAATGACAGTAATGTTTAATAAAATATAGTATGTCTAAGACATGGGATTCATATAATCATACAAATATTGAAAGTAATGTTCAACTCATACACATAATATCCCAAAAACACAATAAGAATTCCATATAAGCAACATGGGTTATAAACCATGAAGCTTGGTATTTTTCGACATGTTATAAGAATTCCATATAAGTAACATGGGTTATAAGCAACATGTTCAACTCAAAAAGATCTATTCTTAATCCAAAGAAAATCTGAAGACTTGGTATTTTCCAAAACTTAATAAACCATAAAGCTGTTTACCTTGTATTAGTTAATGAAGTGTTTTTCATATTACCATTCTGTAAAACAATGGTTTTTACCCATGTAATAATTCAATAATGTTTTCAACTTTATAAGGTGTTAAAACTTTTTAATTATTCCGCTACGTATATGTTATGCATGAAAAACACCATTGATCACCCACCTAGGCCTAAAACCGCGGTGTGACATCTATATAAAGTTGTAACTATATATGCTTAAATATTCACTATTAAATAAGACAATTATGATTATTCAAATGTTTAGAAGAAACTAATTCATAAAGATAAAAAAAATATAATGTAACATTAAATAAACTAAATTGGATGAACTTAAATGCCCTCATTTAACCCGTTAACCGGTCCAATATCGGGCTGGGCTCAAAAAGCCCGTGTTAAAAGGAAGGAAGCCCAGCAATTAACCTAAACTTTTCATAAGAAACCCAAAACACAAATTGCCAAGGCTCGAGCCGAGCCCAAGTAGGAAAAAAACTCTTTCCACAAAGCTCTAAACCCTTCAAATCTAACAGTTTTCACCAACCAATCATAACTACATGTATACTCATTACTCACCTGGTTCATCATTCGCGTCTTGACCACGTCAGCCGGGCAACTTATGGTTGTAGCTGTGAGGCCCGACATCATAGAGGCTAATGTGTACGCGTATATGTTATCGTTAGCAATGTTACTATTAATAACAAAATGTTTTGCATGATCATAACAAGCTAATTCTCCCATGTTTACTAAAAACGCTCTTTGAATATTTGGAATAACACCCCTCCAAAGTCCTTTAAATCCGTCGGTATTGATGATTTTCATTAGGGCGTCAATTGACCCGGTGTATCATGGCTGGAGCCCTTGGCTAACCATACGCCCATTTGCTTGCATCCTAACTTTAACCAGATCAGCAGGACTAGCCACTACCTGCACTATTAATGCAAAGATTTGATCAATTTTGACCCAAATGTACAATTTCAACTAGGGATGCAAACGGGCCAAGCCGAGCCCGGTTCGTGTATTATTGGTTAATTAATTTATTAACATTTTCAATTATTTTTATATATTTTGAGAAGCCTTAAACGAGCCTAGCCACAAGCCAATCTTGTGGGCAGCACCTTAAACAAGTCAAAGCTCGAGCCAAGCTCGTGGGCAGCACCTTAAACAGACCAAAACACGGCTCGAGCTCGATAGTATAGTGTGAAATTAATACATAGATGTCCAAAAGAGCTAAAATTTAAAATATACACAAGGCTTGAGCTCGATAATTTAACGAGCTTTATTTCAGGCTTGAGCTCGACAAGGTTCGTCTAGTTTCGAGCTTTTTATGGATCCGATCTCAAGTAGCTTGCGAGCGAGTCGGCTCGTTTGCACCCCTAATTTCAACAGTATGGTTTGCAATTTCAAAACTTTATATGAATCCTAAATCCTAAATTTGGTACAAGTTCATGAATTAAACAATTTCCTCCAAAATCAAGTTAATTAACTAATCCATCTTCCGTGTGCAAACTCACATTGTTTTCTCATCCAAATAACTTAATTCAACAACACTCAACAATTACATGTCAAAATTTATAAGAATTTATAACAATTTAATAAATCCGTAACTTAAACTAATCGGCTCAAATCTATACCAATTAATTAGTTACTAACTAAAAACATATAATTTAAGCCCAAATTCATTGTTTTGATCCAACCCAAAATTTTCAAACTTAAATGACAAAACCAAAAAATCCAAATCCCAAGTCTCCGTTTTAGCCCAAAACCGACTCAAACTAAAGCATGCAGCTAGTACATCTCAAGACCGATTACTAAACAAATCTAAACTATTACATATTATTATATCAACATCAATATCTATACTCTCAACGCAACAGCCCTACATAAGGGGCAAACGTTCTTCGACAACAGCCAAACCCTTGATGCACACGGTATGATATTGATGCCCACATTCGAGACGCCCGATCTTCTCGTTGTTTTCACAGTCGCACAAACAGATAGAGCAGGTCACCACTTCAGATTCTTTTATCTTCTTTCCTTGTGCCGTGTACACATGTAGACGCTTTGAAATCTCTTCTTCTGATAAACCGGAACCACTTCGTTGCGGTGCAGGTGCAGGATCAGCCTCTTCGTGGCGGAACCACATCATAAAAGTTTCTTCTACAGAGTCATAGTCAGACATGTCAAACGTGTCTTCTGGACTTGCATACGGTATGTAGTGATTTTGCGTATATGAACGCGTTGGTTGTTGATTCACCGCCGAGGTATTGGGGGTGTCAAGAAAGAATAAATCGTCAAGAAATGAAACAAATCGAGGGTAGGGTTCGCCCGTGGCATAATGAACTGGAATGACTTGAACCCGTGGAGCGGGAACGGGGAGTATAGGAACACCGTAAGCGTAGCGCGGTGGTTGCGGAATGGCGTGGTGATAATAAGAAGGATTCATCGTTAACAAGAGAAAAACTGATCGATTAATCAAGAAAGTCGCGTTAGTTATTGGGCCTAAATAAAAGAAAGTCGCGTTAGTTATTGGGCCTAAATAAATAATTAGTAAAGAAAAGGTCGTGGACTTAGATTAATCAAGATAGGATTATGGATGAGATGGGCTTAGGTCCATGGGCCTTAGGAGTATAAATACTCCCTTAAACCACCCTTAAACCCTAAACCCTCATTTCTTTCCATCTTATTCTCTCCACACCCAAAAACACACACACACCACCACACATATACGGCCGCGAGTGAGAAAGGGGTGAAACGGGATCGAGCGAACGTTAGTTTTGGTAGATCCTTGCTATACGAGCCATACACAAGATCTAGAGTCCATAAGCAAGCTAACCGAGACCGAAGAACGCATAAAGGTAAGCCGTTTTACCTTTAAAGTTTACGTTTTTATATACGTTTAGCCTTGAAACTTAGAACGAGACTAGATCGGGTGAAGGTAAAACATAAAGTTGTAAACTTGATGATAAATATGAGTGTAATGAACCCGGAAATGGAAACGACTCGATTAATAAACCCTTAAACCTAGTATTGAACGTTTTTACGCTTAAAGGTCCAAACTTTACGTTTTTCCGGGCCAAGTTTTACCCGAAAAAGACCATGGGAATGATCACGGGTTTGGGTAACATCATATCCGATGATTTCTCGTTGAAACGAAGATGATTTTTGGGAAATATGGCCGAACAGCGGCGGCTGCTGAACAACTTCGCCTACAAACCAACTTCGCTTGCAAGCAAGTTCGCCAGCCAAGTTCGCTAACTGGTTAAGTTCGCTTAAGTTAAGTTCGTTTACATTTATGACCGCTTGCGAATACATGAGAGTTAAAATGATAACTTAAAATCCTAATGAAAAAAATACGTTAAGACAGTTAACGAAAATAAAATTTTTCCAAGCTGACCTGACAGCTTAACCCCAACCAGGGGCTCTGCCCCTTGGACCTCGCTAGAGGCTGCCGCCCCTAGAACCCCGCTGCCAGGGGCGCTGCCCCCGGACCCCCGTTCGTTGTGGGTAATAATTGAACTAGGAAGACGATATGGGTAGTGATAGTTAATTGATACGTGTAATTGTTATACAGTTATCGTGCGTAGCTCAAGAAAGAGATTACCATAAACGGTGAACGTAACCGACTTCAGGTGAGTTTCTAGCCCCACTTCCTTGTTATGTTTTTGGGGCTGTGTGCATACTCGATGTGAATGTTAATACACTTACCTTAAATGGTAAGGTATGTCTTAATGACAAATGTGATTGTTACGAATGTATGCTTGACAGTACGTGAATGACCTTCGGGTATTGCATGTATCGTTAAGGAAAGTATAGTGTAGTATGTATGTTATGTATATGTGAATAAGGAAGTATGTACGACAATGATATGTATGATATTAAATGTATGGATATGATAGTGGTGATGATAATGAAAGGTAAGGTAAGGTTAAAGGGCTGCATACCCTAATAATATATGCGAAGGTTAAAGAGTTGCATACCCTAATAATATATGCGAATGTTAAAGGGTTGCATACCCTAATAAAATATGCGAAGGTTAAAGGGTTGCATACCCTAAAAATATATGCGAACGTTAAAAAGGGTTGCATACCCTAATAATATATGCGAAGGTTATAGGGCGAAATGTTCATTATAACGTAAGGTATGAATATGAAAGGAAAAGAGTAAGTATGTATGAACGAAAGTATGAAAGCATGGGGTACGTATGAAAGTATGTAATTATGAATATGTTGTATGTTGTATGATTAACTAGAACTCACTCAGCGTAGCTGACTTTTAATATGCACGCAGGTGAATAGGATGAGACAGCTGGCTTGAAGGGAGACACATGGCGGATGAATAAAGAAGCTGGCATCTGAAGATTTAATTGTTAACGTTTGAACTAAAAGACATGTTTTAAGTTATGTTTTAAAGACAAGTTATGAATGGTTGTAACGACTATTGATGTTTTATGTTATTCCGCGAAAGTTTTAATTAACTCTGATATTTAGAACTGTGTTTATGAGTAAATCCAATGTCAAAAGTGAGGCACCGGTAACCGGGCTTTACATCGGGTGGGTGGGTTTTCCTGGAACTGGAGTTAACGTGGAGGTGCTTCAGGGCTCAGTACGGCTGGATTGGGCAAGCTAGTGGTTTTCTTTTGCCATTCATTGACAATTCTCTGTTTGTTGGTTGTTAAAAAAATATCCCAATAATGTGTAGTAAACCAGAAATTAAATCCATTCAGCTCGTATGCCACGTCATCCCTATAAACCGTCGATTATAGAATTACGTTGATCCTTTTGGAAATCTCACCGCATTAAAATCAACAAAAAAAAATAGCCATGTACATAACTTTTCTTAATTCAACCATAAGGTTTTAGTTACATCACTTCACTCAAGTTAATGTAGTAATTTGTTAGTAAGATCTACAGATAATGACCCGAATGTTTTGGTATCATATCAGCTCCTTGTTCCCATTCTTCTATATCATCAAATATGATTAGATTTGGTTTTATCCCGTTTATAATATAAGTTTTCTATAACATAATAATACATTTAGTGCTAGTGGTGTCAATATAAAACTTTGGAATATATGCATAATGGTTAACGTGCAAGAGTCATGAATGGTAAATTAAAGAAGAATTATACACAATTAGGTTGAATTAGTCAACCATCAACATTCTTTTTGTTCTTTTATCTTAGTACAAAAATCGCTAATGCATTTAATATTTACTAATACAACAAACTAAACACCAGATGATTGAAACATTAAGGGTTAGGAAGTCTTGATGAATTCAAGTCTTTCAAATAACATAAATTCATCGTTATGAAATACAACAAACTCAAAATGTTATACACACATGATTTTTATATAAAAATAAAATGACCAAATAAAAATTATTGAATGTATAAAGAAGTTAAAAAGATTAGTTTTTTATTTCCACCTACTTATAGTCTTTGGCATGGTTGTAAAAATCGCGCCTATGCGGCAAGTACTCAATGAGTAATTCCCGAGTACTCCCCGCCTAGGCGAGGTCTTGGTGAGCTATCCCAGAGTAATACTCGACTAATGCCGAGTACTGGCAACTCCCAAGTCGTCTGAGTTAGCAATGCCTAATGATTTCTACAACCATAGTCTTTGATGAATTTACTCTCTCAGAAGAAAATATAATCCATCATACCTTTTTAAAACTTTATGCACAAGCATGTGCATAAAAACTAGTAAAAAAGTAAGACAACAACATAGAAGGCTTGAATTAAGTTATAAACTTGGGAAGGAGGGAAAGAGATTTCTAACACGTTTACTAGATTTATTTAATTTCTTTTAACTACTTTTGAGGACATTTTGAATAAATTATAACCAACGTTAACCAAACGAATATACTTTTTCTTTTTTCTTTTTTTTTGGTGGAAGTGTGATTCCTAGTTTACTTAAGTCTAAAGGGAAAAGTATTGTAACATCCCGAAATTTCCAAGTAATATTAATTATGTTACTTAATAATAGAGAGAAAGTTTACCCGGGTTATCAGGAAATAAATAATAGAATAGGAGTTGGTATGGGTCGGGCTGGTGTTGGGTAATGGATGTGGGTTGTGGACTTGGATTAATTAGGATGGGTTAAATGAGAATGGGCCTTAGGTCCATGGGATCTCAGGGATATAAATACCCTAACACCCCAAAATATCTTCATTCTATCTTTATCCAAGCACACTCCACACACACATACACACACACCAAGCACCCAAAACAGCCGCCGGCCGGGCCGAGAAAGAAGGGAGGATCGAGCGAGGTCCGGGTAAGAGAGAAAGATTAGTGGTGATACCAAGATAAACGAGATCCAAACAAGCTCAAAAGGTATGAATCTTGATCTTGGAAGTTTAAAGATCCGAGCTTTTAGTGTATAAACGACCAAAAATGGTCGGGAAGTGTAGTGGGTGGTATTGAACCATAGCAAGGGTGTTAAAATCGCCCGAAATGTTGATCAGAAACCGAAACAGCGGACATCTGGGCAACTTCGCCTTCATCTGGGCAACTTCGCCTTCATCTGGGCAACTTCGCCTTCAAGCGATAAACTTCGCCTGCAAGCTAAGTTCGCCTGATGAACTTCGCCTGCAAGCTAAGTTCGCCTGATGACAAGTTCGCCTGAGGTTTAAGTTCGCCTGATGATAAGTTCGCTTGAGGTTTAAGTTCGCCTGATGATAAGTTCGCCTGAGGTTTAACTTCGCCTAAAGCTAAGTTCGCCTGAGGTTTAACTTCGCCTAAAGCTAAGTTAGCCTGAGGTTTAACTTCGCCTGAAGCCAAGTTCGCCCGAGGGTTAACTTCGCCTAAAGCCAAGTTTGATTAGAAAATAAATTAAAAGCGATAAGTAAAAGTAAGCTAATACTAGGCCGCCAGATTAGATCAGACGAGTATTGATACGTGTAACTTGTACAGTCAGCCGAGCTCAGTTAAGGAAGGGATTTACAGCTATCAGAAAAAGAAGCAGAGTTCAGGTGAGTTTCTAGCCCCATTTATGTGTTACGTTTTCGGGGCTGTGTGCATACTCAATGTGATAGTTAATACACTTACCTTAAATGGTAAGTGTATGCCGTGTATGATATATGTGATAGATATGATTGATTGCATGACGGTACGTGAACGATCTTCGGATATTGCACGTACTGTCAGGATGTAAATAAAGATATTAATATTGTATGTAATGTGAGGATGATGTATAAACATTATGAATGAAAGCTTGTCGGTACGTGAACGATCTTCGGATATTGCACGTATCGTCAAGGGAAGTGATTAGCTCCTTACATGGATATTAAATAATAACTCATAGATAGTGTTCCTCATATGGATATATATAGAGTTCCTTACATGGATAGTATAATGTTCCTTTTATGGAAAGTAAAATGTTCCTTTTATGGAAAGTATAATGTTCCTTCTATGGAAAGTATAGTGTTCCTTCTATGGAAAGTATAGGGTTCCTTCTATGGAAAGTATAGGGTTCCTTCTATGGAAAGAATAGGGTTCCTTCTATGGATAGTAAAGTGTTCCTTCTATGGAAAGTATACAGAGTGTTCCTCCTATGGAAATTCTATATAGTATGGTAATGGTAAAAGTTCTTTTAATAGATATTACGTGATGATCCTCCTATGGATATTTATACGAGGTTAAGGTAGAAATATGTGCCTTCGGATACGTTAAGAAATATATGAGAATAAAATTGTATGTTGCCTGATTAACTAAAACTCACTCAGCGTAGCTGACTTTTAGTATGCACGCAGGTGAGCTGATTATAGAGTTAGCATGAGGATGACACACGGCATGGATTGAACGGCTGGCATCTGAAGAAAGAAGTAAAGATGTTTTAAATATAAAGTTTTGTGATATGGTATCAAAGAAAAGATTTAATGTTTTGTAACAAATGATTGATGTTTTATATTCCGCGAAAAGTTTTAATAAACTCTGATTTGAAGGACTGTGTTTATGAGTAAATCCGACGCTAAAGTAGGGCTATGTGACATCTGCCCGATCCGACCCGACCCAGGTACCCGTTTCTCTAATCCGGTCTCTTTCTTTTATGATTTAATATTTATTTATACTTATATTTTAATAATAATAATATATTTTCCTTCCCGTCCCTCTTCTCTCTTCTTTTCCCTCTTGTCGCCGTCCCGCCCTTAAGCCTTGAACCCTCTTTTTGTCCTTTGTTCCTTCCCGCCTAAGGTTGTCTGCGCAGCTCCACGCGCCAGACTCCTTACAAGGAAGCCTGCGTGATGACCACCTGTTACTGCGATACGCGAGACGAACTGTCCCCGCAGCGCGCTAAGGATTTTAGTTCTTCCCGCGGCGCGCTATGGATACCGTTCTTCCCGCGACGCGCTAAGGAATATAGTTCTTCTCGCGACGCGCCTAGAATTGAAGTTCTCCCCGCGGCGCGCTTAGAAATGTAATTCTTCCCGCAACGCGTTAAGGTTGGTTCTGTCTGCCTTCGCGCTCGCGCACTTTTGCCTTCGCGCTCGATGCCTTCTCGCGCTACCCCTTTGAGTCTCTTCTTCTGTTTGTCCAGCTGTTTACTTTTGTGTTGTCTTATCTTCTGTGTTGTTAACCTGACCTATCTTATGTCTGAAAAGCCACTTTTGGCGCAGCATGCGCACCAACCCCATTGGTTGACAGAAAAAGTGACTGACATTATCTTTTGAGATCTGCTTTTCCATGCTTTGACCAGTACCTTTATCTGACCCGCCCATGCCTGTTTACTGTTCCCTGTCAGCTTTATCTTGCCCCCTGCAACTGCCATATCTTTTGATATCTTTTGCTTTTGGAACCTTTTGCTTTTTGAGATCTTTTCCCCTTTTTCTAGGGATTGTGTTCCCTAGGGTTTCTCTATAAATAATAATGCTATTTTCTTAACACTACACACACAAACACTTATTATCTTTCTCCTCCTTGCTCTCTTTGCCGTCTTCCTCTCTGCCTCCGTCTTTCTCTCCTGTTCTGCCCTGATTTCCGGTAATATATATATATTATATATAATAATTTACTTATTAATTATGCTAACTTGTAATCAAGACTTAAAACAAATCATTAAAACAATAATCTTATTTATAGGTTAACTTGTGCTTGTTTAAAGTTGGTTCTTGCTTTATCTTACACCGCATCGTTTATCAAGTGAGTAATCTCGTACCTAATCCCTTTTTATTTTTAATGTTTTGGGATGTTCATGTGTTCGTACAAACTTGAGTCTTAAACTGGTTTATGAACTTTAGTCGCGCAGTATCCCATGTGTTAAGGACGTTTACTTGGCTGTTTATTTGTATGTGTGTATCATTAACCGCTTTGTTCGGCCTATTCCGCAGTTTTCATGGATCCATTAGATGAACACGGGAGACCTATCGTTTACGGTTTTCTTTTGTTTACACTTGCACAGATGTTTTCTTGTTTTTGTGCTCAATTGGGAGCACGGATTGAACTATGAGCTATGATCTATTTAGGCTTGATCACAATCTGATTACACCCTTGTTAAACACCAGACATACACGTGTTGCGCGCAGATTTATTGTTATCTATTATTATCTATTAAACTTGATTTCTCACCAACACGCAAGTGTTTGACGTTTATTTTAACACATGTTCAGGTTTGCCGTAGCTGTTTTGGAGCTTGTGGTCACGTAGGAAGTTTTCTTTATTTTGGACCTAGATTAAAATGTATCAAGACAAGTTATTGCTGTTCGAATATTATGATTTATAATATATTGATTTATGTTGATTTATGCTATCTTGTGTTTACTCTGCGCGTGCGCGAATGAATGTATTTATTAAATATTGACACCCAATAGTGTCACGAGTAATGAAACAATATGTGGCGCCCCGATGTATAATCCGCCTTTGGTCGGGGTGTTACAGATTGGTATCAGAGCTCGTTGACTTTAGGATAGGTGGTTAGACGTAACGGCCTAGAATACCTAAGAGTCCCTTCTCGCGCATAAGAGAAATCTCATGATTTCGCGCTTATTGTTAATTACTCGTTATTTATAAATATGCTTGCGCAGACGCAGTATATGATTTTATGTTCTATTCCGCGATATTTTGATTTTTGTTGAATTTCGATTTTTATTGATTTTACTTACATATTCGTTTGTTGGACTTGAAAATCCGAAAAGTCATGGTGATACATGAATAGTTGGTTTTCAATTTCCATTTGCGATTATGTTCTGAGGTTGGAGACTTGAAAAGTCATGGTGATACATGAATTGTCAACCTCCAATACTCATTTTCTTGTATATTTTATATTGAAGATTGAAAAGTCATGGTGATACATGAATCGTCAATCTCCAATACTCGTTTGCTCGTATATTTTAAATTGGGAATTCGGAAAGTCATGGTGATACATGAATTGTCGATTCTCGATTCGAATTTGTTATCTGTATTAAGTTTGCATTCAAATTCATGTTTTACTTTTAACTGTTGATGGTATCTAACCCCGCGAAACCAAGCTTTATAAGATTATACTTTGCGCTAAGATATTAACAAAACTAAAACTTTTATAGAATGCCTCCGCTATCTCGCCGCCATCTGAGGAGAGAAGCCTCGCGCAGACGTTCGCTGCAACGTTCCCAGGAAATGGCCGCCGCAATAGCCCAAGCTTTGTGCCAAAACAATACCAACACCTCCGGTTACAACATTAAATCCTTCAATGCGGGTAACCCTCCAAAGTTCACAGGCCTTGAAGGAGCCACCGTGATGCTCCAGTGGCTTGAGAAATATGAAAACACTTTCCTCCACACCCAATGCCCCTCAGACAGACGAACCCTATATGCCTCCAGTGTCCTGGAATCCAGAGCGCTTACATGGTGGAATGGAGTAGCTCATGCGCGTGGCGCAGAAGCTGCTTCTAGCATGACATGGGAGGAATTCAAGGAAATTCTGACGCGAGAATTCTGCCCTCCCAACGAAGTTAAGCGCCTGGAGGAAGAATTTTGGAATCTTAAGCAATACAGTGGAGAAGCGCGCGAGTACGCGACGCGCTTCCACGAGCTAAGCTTACTGGTCCCTCACCTTGTTACCCCTTCACGCCGAGCAATCGAGAAATTCCTTGGGGGTCTCCCCATGGAAATTCAAGATTCTGTATGGGCCAGAAACCCAGTAACCCTCTCTGACGCCATCGAGTTGGCCGCTGTGCTCAGCGACAACCATGTCAGAACAGGAACCCTGTTCCTGCGGGGATCTGAGAAGACCAAACCCACCAAGACTGCCCCTGAACCAACAGAAACCAAACCAGAACCCTCAAACCGTAACAACCTCAAGCGCAGGCGCAAAGCCTATGCGCTTACCAACCCGCCCATTGTCCAGCAACCCATCTACCAACCTCCAGTTTACGCGCCTAACCCACTGTCAGCCTACCCAACTCCCCCTATAGTCCACAACTATGCCTTGACCAATCCAGCACTCCCTGCCCCGCCACCTAAGAAACCTTACACAGGAAACCAACCCTTTTGCCCAACCTGTAGACTTCACCACCCAACCCAAACCCCGTGTCGACAATGTAACCGATGTGGCCGCGTTGGTCACTCTGCTGAGTTCTGTAGAGTCCCTCCCGTCAACCCGATCGCACAAACACCACCAGTCTACCCGCAGAACCCACAACCAACCTACCAAAATCCACGACCCAGGTCGTGCTATAACTGCGGTGATCCCAGTCATTTCCGGAACGCGTGCCCGAGACTACAAGTTCAGATTACGCAAGCGAATCCGGTGAACCAGATTTCAAACCAAGTGACGCTGTGGACGAGCTTTTAACATAACCGCGCACCAAGCGCAAGCGAATAATGACGTAGTTAATGGTACATTTTTGCTTAACGGATTTTATGCTTCTGTACTTTTTGATACTGGCGCCGATCGAAGTTTTATCTCTCGCGCCTTTGAGCAGAAGCTTGCGCGACCGCGCGATAACTTAAAAGAAGATTTTTCAGTTGAATTGGCTAATGGTGAAGCTATTTTAATAAACTCAGTGATTAAAGATTGCACGCTTAACCTTAACGAAAACGATTTTCTGATCGACCTCATCCCCATGCCTCTTGGAAGCTTTGATGTTATCATTGGTATGGACTGGCTTACGCATAATCGCGCCGAAGTTATTTGCGCCAAGAAGATGATTCGCATACCTCGAGAAAATGGTGATCTTCATATCTACGGCGAAAAACCCTCCAGTGGTCTTAAGCTTATGTCTTGCGCCGAAGCCCAAAGACTCATGCGGAAGAAGTGTATTGCATTTCTAGCCCATGTGGTTAAACCTGCTGAAGAGAAGAAGCTTCGCGATATCCCTGTTGTGCGTGAATTCCCTGAAGTTTTTCCTGATGATCTTCCTGGTATTCCTCCCGCTCGTGAAGTCGAGTTCCGTATTGATCTTGTCCCTGGTGCTTCCCCCGTAGCTAAATCTCCTTACCGTCTTGCGCCCGCTGAGATGCAAGAACTGGCAAGCCAACTTCAAGAGTTGACTGCTAAAGGATTCATTCGCCCTAGCTCTTCGCCCTGGGGTGCTCCGGTGTTGTTCGTTAAAAAGAAAGATGGATCGTTTCGCATGTGTATTGATTACCGCGAGTTGAACAAACTCACCATTAAAAACCGGTATCCCTTACCGCGTATTGACGACCTCTTTGATCAACTCCAAGGTGCCTCTTGTTTTTCCAAGATTGATCTCCGCTCTGGCTATCACCAGTTGCGTATCCGCGATGAAGATGTTCCGAAGACTGCTTTTCGAACTCGTTATGGCCATTTTGAATTCTTGGTCATGTCCTTCGGTTTAACCAATGCACCCGCCGTTTTTATGGATCTAATGAATCGGGTGTGTAGGCCCTTCTTGGATAAATTCGTGATTGTGTTTATCGATGACGTTCTGGTGTATTCTAAGACCAAGGCCGAGCATGAGCAACATCTCCGATTGGTATTGCAAAAGCTTCGAACCGAGCAGCTATTTGCCAAGCTTTCCAAGTGTGAATTCTGGTCTGATGAAGTACAGTTTCTTGGTCATGTTGTAAACAAGATGGGTATTCATGTCGACCCATCCAAGATTGAAGCAATCAAGAACTGGATTACGCCGACCACTCCTTCTGAGATCCGTTCCTTTCTGGGCTTAGCTGGTTATTACCGGCGCTTCATTTCGAACTTCTCGAAGATCGCTTTGCCTTTAACAGCTCTGACGCACAAAGGTAAACCGTATATTTGGGGCTCGAAGCAAGAAGAAGCCTTTCTAACGCTCAAGCGATTGTTGTGTGAAGCTCCTGTTCTTGCGCTACCTGAGGGTAATGAAGATTTTGTTGTGTATTGCGATGCATCCAACCAAGGTCTCGGTTGTGTTCTTATGCAACGAGGCAAGGTTATCGCTTACGCATCGAGGCAACTCAAGGTTCATGAAAAGAATTATACGACTCACGACCTCGAACTTGGTGCAGTTGTATTTGCCTTGAAGATCTGGAGACACTACCTTTATGGTACTAAGTGTATCCTCTACACTGACCATAAAAGCCTTCAGCATATCTTTGATCAGAAGGAACTTAACATGAGGCAACGCCGATGGAACGAGCTCATCAGCGATTACGATTGTGAGATCCGGTATCATCCTGGTAAGGCTAATGTGGTAGCCGATGCGCTCAGCCGAAAACCCTGCCAGCTTAACTGTATCTTGCCGCGCACGCAGCTTCACTTTGCGCCGATTCAAAGCAACCTTGAATCGCGTATTCGTGACGCGCAGCGCGCATCCATCGGTAATGGTAATCTTCGCGCCGAGTTAGCGTGTGGCGCGGAAGCGCACTTTGTTCCTAATCTGAGTGGAATTCTCTGCTATCTTAATCGCATCTGGATTCCCTTTTATGAGAATCTTCGCGCTGATATCCTGAGTGAAGCGCATAAATCTCGGTATTCTATTCATCCCGGCGCTGATAAGATGTACAAGGATTTGCGCATTACTTATTGGTGGCCCGGTATGAAAAAGGATATTGCTGTGTTCGTAGCTAGATGCCTGACTTGTTCTAAGGTGAAAGCTGAACACCAACGCCCATCTGGTTTGCTCGAACAACCGGAAATTCCTACGTGGAAATGGGAATGTGTAGCGATGGACTTCATTACCAAGTTACCTTTGACGACAAGCAAACATGATAGCATTTGGGGTAATAGTGGATCGTTTGACTAAGTCTGCTCACTTTCTGCCCATTCGTGAAAACTACCGTGTTGAGCATCTCGCGCAGCTTTATGTCAAGGAAATTGTCTGCCGCCATGGTACTCCTTTGAGCATCATATCCGATCGCGATGGCCGTTTTATATCCCGCTTTTGGAAATCTCTCCAATCTGCGCTAGGAACTCGCTTGGACATGAGTACGGCATATCATCCTCAGACTGACGGTCAGTCTGAGCGAACTATTCAAACTCTTGAGGATATGCTCCGATCTTGTGTTCTTGATTTTGGAGGTAATTGGGATTCGCACCTGCCTTTGATCGAGTTCTCTTATAATAACAGCTATCATTCCAGTATCGGTATGGCCCCATTTAAAGCACTTTACGGTCGTAAGTGTCGCTCCCCGATTTGTTGGAGCGAAGTGGGAGAAGCTCAAGTCACAGGACCCGAACTTGTTCAAGAAACAACCGATAAAATCGCCAAGATCCGTGATCATCTGCTGACTGCCAGAAGCCGACAGAAGAGTTACGCAGATCGCAGGCGAAAGCCTCTCGAATTTCAAGTTGGTGATCTTGTTCTCCTCAAAGTGTCGCCCTGGAAGGGTGTTGTCCGCTTTGGGAAGAAAGGTAAGCTTGCTCCTCGATATGTTGGACCATTTAAGATTCTCGCGCGTGTAGGAAAAGTTGCTTACAGACTTGACCTACCGCCCGCGCTCAGTAATGTGCATCCAACGTTCCATGTATCCAATCTCAAGAAGTGTTTAGCTGACGAGAACCTTCACATTCCACTTGATGAAGTTCAAGTTGATGAATCTATGCATTTCGTTGAGAAGCCTGTTGAGATTATGGATCGCGAGGTTAAGCGAACCAAGCCCAGTCGTATCCCTATCGTGAAAGTTCGCTGGGAGTCCAAGCGCGGAGCCGAGTTTACATGGGAAAGGGAAGATCAAATGAAGAACAAGTACCCGCACCTGTTCTCTGCGCAACCTACTTCGAGATAAATTTCGGGACGAAATTTCTTAAAGTAGGGGAGACTGTGACATCTGCCCTATCCGACCCGACCCAGTACCCGTTTCTCTAATCCGGTCTCTTTCTTTTATGATTTAATATTTATTTATACTTATATTTTAATAATAATAATATATTTTCCTTCCCGTCCCTCTTCTCTCTTCTTTTCCCTCTTGTCGCCGTCCCGCCCTTAAGCCTTGAACCCTCTTTTTGTCCTTTGTTCCTTCCCGCCTAAGGTTGTCTGCGCAGCTCCGCGTGCCAGACTCCTTACAAGGAAGCCTGCGTGAAGACCACCTGTTACTGCGATACGCGAGACGAACTGTCCCCGCAGCGCGCTAAGGATTTTAGTTCTTCCCGCGGCGCGCTATGGATACCGTTCTTCCCGCGACGCGCTAAGGAATATAGTTCTTCTCGCGACGCGCCTAGAATTGAAGTTCTCCCCGCGGCGCGCTTAGAAATGTAATTCTTCCCGCGACGCGTTAAGGTTGGTTCTGTCTGCCTTCGCGCTCGCGCACTTTTGCCTTCGCGCTCGATGCCTTCTCGCGCTACCCCTTTGAGTCTCTTCTTCTGTTTGTCCAGCTGTTTACTTTTGTGTTGTCTTATCTTCTGTGTTGTTAACCTGACCTATCTTATGTCTGAAAAGCCACTTTTGGCGCAGCATGCGCACCAACCCCATTGGTTGACAGAAAAAGTGACTGACATTATCTTTTGAGATCTGCTTTTCCATGCTTTGACCAGTACCTTTATCTGACCCGCCCATGCCTGTTTACTGTTCCCTGTCAGCTTTATCTTGCCCCCTGCAACTGCCATATCTTTTGATATCTTTTGCTTTTGGAACCTTTTGCTTTTTGAGATCTTTTCCCCTTTTTCTAGGGATTGTGTTCCCTAGGGTTTCTCTATAAATAATAATGCTATTTTCTTAACACTACACACACAAACACTTATTATCTTTCTCCTCCTTGCTCTCTTTGCCGTCTTCCTCTCTGCCTCCGTCTTTCTCTCCTGTTCTGCCCTGATTTTCGGTAATATATATATATTATATATAATAATTTACTTATTAATTATGCTAACTTGTAATCAAGACTTAAAACAAATCATTAAAACAATAATCTTATTTATAGGTTAACTTGTGCTTGTTTAAAGTTGGTTCTTGCTTTATCTTACACCGCATCGTTTATCAAGTGAGTAATCTCGTACCTAATCCCTTTTTATTTTTAATGTTTTGGGATGTTCATGTGTTCGTACAAACTTGAGTCTTAAACTGGTTTATGAACTTTAGTCGCGCAGTATCCCATGTGTTAAGGACGTTTACTTGGCTGTTTATTTGTATGTGTGTATCATTAACCGCTTTGTTCGGCCTATTCCGCAGTTTTCATGGATCCATTAGATGAACACGGGAGACCTATCGTTTACGGTTTTCTTTTGTTTACACTTGCACAGATGTTTTCTTGTTTTTGTGCTCAATTGGGAGCACGGATTGAACTATGAGCTATGATCTATTTAGGCTTGATCACAATCTGATTACACCCTTGTTAAACACCAGACATACACGTGTTGCGCGCAGATTTATTGTTATCTATTATTATCTATTAAACTTGATTTCTCACCAACACGCAAGTGTTTGACGTTTATTTTAACACATGTTCAGGTTTGCGTAGCTGTTTTGGAGCTTGTGGTCACGTAGGAAGTTTTCTTTATTTTGGACCTAGATTAAAATGTATCAAGACAAGTTATTGCTGTTCGAATATTATGATTTATAATATATTGATTTATGTTGATTTATGCTATCTTGTGTTTACTCTGCGCGTGCGCGAATGAATGTATTTATTAAATATTGACACCCAATAGTGTCACGAGTAATGAAACAATATGTGGCGCCCCGATGTATAATCCGCCTTTGGTCGGGGTGTTATAGGCTAACGGGTTCGGGGCCTTACAAGTTGGTATCAGAGCATAAGTTCGAGAGATTTAAGCATCCTACATGCTTAGACTCGAACAGAGAATGGGATTTAAGTAAGAAAAGAAAGAATATGCCAGTTCAAGAATGCCATGTGTCGCTCAAGCAAAAAAATCAGAAAAGGTAAGGTGTATAATTAAATGATATATGTTAATGATAAAGAAAAGATACGTGAACGATAAGGATAGAGGTAATTGATTGTTTGATTTGACTAACTGCTTAAGTAGAACCAGCACAAATAGACTCATAAAGGGAAGCGAATAGGACACGGAAAGCAACGTGATCAGCTAGTCACAGCTGGCCACTGTTATTACCTGTTAGCCTTGCTATCCTTGTACTAAATAGTTCCTTGAGTGATGATGTTTGTGTTGTCCCTTTAAGAATACTGATGGCTGGAGCTGGAGAAGTTGTGGGAACTGGGGGTCGCACTGGACGTCGTGGCAGGCCTCGTCTTGTCCGGCAACCCTCGGTAGAAGAAGTTTCCCACACCGAAGATGAAGGGAGCGCCGCAGGAGGAGACCGTAACAACAACGAAGAAGTTCAACTTAGCCCTACTGTTCAAGCAGCCATTGTTCAAGCTGTAGTTGCTGCTGTGAAGAACCTGAATCCCGAAGGATCTGCTGGAAGCCGTGAACGAACCGTTGAAGGAGCAGGTGGTAATAATAGAAAGGATGACGAGAGGGAAAGGGGTGACTCGAGTGAGGTAAAGTCTGTGAAAGATGATGATAGGAAGAGGGGCCGAGGAAGTTGCAACTATAAGTCTTTCAAAGGTTGTGACCCGCCTAAGCTGACTGGTTTAGGAGACGCAATCGCTACTCTTCAGTGGATAACCGCCATGGATAAGGTTATCTGCATTAGCGAGTGCCGTCCTGACCAAGCTGTCGGTTATGCCACTCAATCTTTTGAAGATGAGGCTATGTATTGGTGGGAGAGTGTGGAGCAGAGGAAGACCCGTGAAGAGATCAAGGCGATGAGTTGGAATGACCTAAAGGACATGGTGATGAAGAGGTTCTGCGCTGATACAGAAGTTGAAAGAGTGGAGATGAAGTTTCTGAATTTGAAAGCGGGAGAGATGACACAACGGGAGTATACTACTGAATTCAACCGCATGTCTAGGTTGGTACCTGACATGGTGAACACCGAAGCTAAAAGGATCAAGTGTTACGTGAGGGGACTTCCGCGGAATGTTCGCACTTTGGTTAAGTCTAGTAAGCCCGCAACATTTGACTCGGCCGTGGAATTGGCCGAGATGATTTATGAGGACCTTGCCAACTGTGAAGGGGAGAAGATGGAACCGAAGAAAAAGAACCCAACCCCAGAACCAGAGGAAGCCAATGAGGTGGATCCACGCAAAAAGAAGGCAAGGCAAGAGGGGTTCACTGCTTGTGAAAAATGTCGGAAGAGACACCCCGGAGAGTGCAGAAAGGGATTAGGTGTTTGCTACAGGTTTGGAAGAGCAGGACATTCCTCTTGGGAATGTAATGATTACCATAGGTGTCACAAATGTGGAGGACGTGGGCACCTGGCTAGGGATTGCAAGGAATCAGGGGCGGGAGGTGTGAAAGGATGAAGACTTGGGGAAACTGCAGAGAGGGACACCTGATGAAGGAATAATTGCTCATGCAATGGTTTTATTAAGTTACTTTTGCTTAAGGACTTGTTTCGTGTTAGGGTTTAAAACTTATGTTTATCTGTGGCGTGTAATATATTGAGTTTGGTTATGAATGATTATTATGCTATGATGAAAGGTTGTTTTAGACAATAGTGTTAAAAGTACTAATCGAAGCCCTTGGAGGTATGAGATGAGTTGTGGTACATCGAGGGTCTCATGGACAAGCTACCTTAAATAGCTAAAACACATGACCACCATTCGATGACTGCAAAGTCGGAAGTAAGAAGGATAACTCAGAAAGCGAAGGCGATTCAATGAAGCGTGTAAATATAAGAAGTTTTTCCTTTTATAGAGAATAAGTTAGGTTTCGGGGACGAAACCTCTTTAAGGAGGGAAGACTTGTAACATCCCGAAATTTCCAAGTAATATTAATTATGTTACTTAATAATAGAGAGAAAGTTTACCCGGGTTATCAGGAAATAAATAATAGAATAGGAGTTGGTATGGGTCGGGCTAGTGTTGGGTAATGGATGTGGGTTGTGGACTTGGATTAATTAGGATGGGTTAAATGAGAATGGGCCTTAGGTCCATGGGATCTCAAGGATATAAATACCCTAACACCCCAAAATATCTTCATTCTATCTTTATCCAAGCACACTCCACACACACATACACACACACCAAGCACCCAAAACCGCCGCCGGCCGGGCCGAGAAAGAAGGGAGGATCGAGTGAGGTCCGGGTAAGAGAGAAAGATTAGTGGTGATACCAAGATAAACGAGATCCAAACAAGTTCAAAAGGTATGAATCTTGATCTTGGAAGTTTAAAGATCCGAGCTTTCAGTGTATAAACGACCAAAAATGGTCGGGAAGTGTAGTGGGTGGTATTGAACCATAGCAAGGGTGTTAAAATCGCCCGAAATGTTGATCAGAAACCGAAACAGCGGACATCTGGGCAACTTCGCCTTCATCTGGGCAACTTCGCCTTCATCTGGGCAACTTCGCCTTCATCTGGGCAACTTCGCCTTCAAGCGATGAACTTCGCCTGCAAGCTAAGTTCGCCTGATGAACTTCGCCTGCAAGCTAAGTTCGCCTGATGACAAGTTCGCCTGAGGTTTAAGTTCGCCTGATGATAAGTTCGCCTGAGGTTTAAGTTCGCCTGATGATAAGTTCGCCTGAGGTTTAACTTCGCCTAAAGCTAAGTTCGCCTGAGGTTTAACTTCGCCTAAAGCTAAGTTCGCCTGAGGTTTAACTTCGCCTGAAGCCAAGTTCGCCCGAGGGTTAACTTCGCCTAAAGCCAAGTTTGATTAGAAAATAAATTAAAAGCGATAAGTAAAAGTAAGCTAATACTAGGCCGCTAGATTAGATCAGACGAGTATTGATACGTGTAACTTGTACAGTCAGCCGAGCTCAGTTAAGGAAGGGATTTACAGCTATCAGAAAAAGAAGCAGAGTTCAGGTGAGTTTCTAGCCCCATTTATGTGTTACGTTTTCGGGGCTGTGTGCATACTCAATGTGATAGTTAATACACTTACCTTAAATGGTAAGTGTATGCCGTGTATGATATATGTGATAGATATGATTGATTGCATGACGGTACGTGAACGATCTTCGGATATTGCACGTACTGTCAGGATGTAAATAAAGATATTAATATTGTATGTAATGTGAGGATGATGTATAAACATTATGAATGAAAGCTTGTCGGTACGTGAACGATCTTCGGATGTTGCACGTATCGTCAAGGGAAGTGATTAGCTCCTTACATGGATATTAAATAATAACTCATAGATAGTGTTCCTCATATGGATATATATAGAGTTCCTTACATGGATAGTATAATGTTCCTTTTATGGAAAGTAAAATGTTCCTTTTATGGAAAGTATAATGTTCCTTCTATGGAAAGTATAGTGTTCCTTCTATGGAAAGTATAGGGTTCCTTCTATGGAAAGTATAGGGTTCCTTCTATGGAAAGAATAGGGTTCCTTCTATGGATAGTAAAGTGTTCCTTCTATGGAAAGTATACAGAGTGTTCCTCCTATGGAAATTCTATATAGTATGGTAATGGTAAAGGTTCTTTTAATAGATATTACGTGATGATCCTCCTATGGATATTTATACGAGGTTAAGGTAGAAATATGTGCCTTCGGATACGTTAAGAAATATATGAGAATAAAATTGTATGTTGCCTGATTAACTAGAACTCACTCAGCGTAGCTGACTTTTAGTATGCACGCAAGTGAGCTGATTATAGAGTTAGCATGAGGATGACACACGGCATGGATTGAACGGCTGGCATCTGAAGAAAGAAGTAAAGATGTTTTAAATATAAAGTTTTGTGATATGGTATCAAAGAAAAGATTTAATGTTTTGTAACAAATGATTGATGTTTTATATTCCGCGAAAAGTTTTAATAAACTCTGATTTGAAGGACTGTGTTTATGAGTAAATCCGACGCTAAAGTAGGGCTACCGGGTTCGGGGCCTTACAAGTATTATCGGTAGGGTCGGCTTCAAGAATGTGAAAATTTTTTTGGATCAAAGGCGAAAAAAATTTTTCTCCTTAAGAAATATTTTATTGGGTTTAAAAAAAATAATTTTAAATGAACTTACTTGGTTATATTTAAGTTATGTAAAAAACTTTTGTATAAAACTAAACTTAAAAATGTCTCAAATAAAATTAAAACCCACAACCTCTTAGTTAGATGTCATACCTCTTTGCCACTAGACCAAGCTAGTGATTATGTAATTGTGTTGAACGTTGATTATACATATTTTTTTCACAAATATATATATATATATATATATATTTTTAAAAATATATATATTTCGGGTCTAACGAGATAGCGGGCCTTGGGCCGTTGACTACCCTGCCACCTCTCATGACCGGCTCTGTACATCGGTCAAGCAACTCAAAAGCTTGGATACATTTAGGAGTAAGTGAAAACTAAATTTATTTTTCTATAAGAAGTGGAGTCTCAAAACAGATTCAGTTTCCAAAATTTAGATATTAATTCATCTGAAGTTCAAAATAACATGTTAATTTCCTATTTAAGTATCACTATTGAAACAATTTGCAACACACTATAATTACACTTATTATATTATTAAAACGATGACTTTCTTGTATTTAGGTTACCGCATTCTTTAAATTTGAAGAGCCCAGTTGCCTCACTCTGGCCAGACTATGTTGTTTTAACTGGGCCCACGCTGGCTTTTAAAGTTTGGATTGGGCGTTCTCCCGGAAAACCATATCGCCGACTGCCTCTTGACAATCATTGTGCCACCACAAGAGCATAACTCTCTGGCGTAACACACGGTGAGACGAAAACCCGGGTGGGCGCGGGTTTCAAACTACCAATCTTTACATAATGCCTATCTTAAATCTTCATTTTCAATATTCCAAAATGACACAAGTGAGATTCGGACTTGAGTCTTTATTGAAGAGCCCAAACATTTTATCACTAAGAAAGAAGTGAGAGGGATAATTACATTCACAATAACAGCAACAGAAACATCTTTAGTCGCAAATACGTTTTTCTTTTCTTTTTGTTTTGACACCTGTCTCTGTACCGCAAGGGTAGGTACGCCCCTGGCTTAAAGCTTAATACATGCACTTCTAACTAATTTTGTTACTTGCTTTTTAACTTATTAAAACCTCTCATATATACTTATCCTTGTTTCAATGATTTCCTCAAATTAAATTACTTCATTTTCATAAAACCATTAATTATTATCATCTCTTTGATATTATTATTTACAGTTTTGACAGCTGTTCCCGTGCCACAAGGGTAGGTCCGGCCGGGCTTAAAGCTTAACACACCTCTAGTTAATTTTGTTATTTGCATACTTATTTAAACCAATCATATACAAACTTGTTTCAATGACTTCCTCAAATTTAATTACTTCATTTTCACAAAAACATTAATTATTATCATCCTTTTCATAATATTATTATTTGCATATTTACATACACACAGCAAACTGAAAGGGGAACCGAAACCATCCACACAAGCAGTCAACCTCCAAAACTACACACAACCAAAGTTAACTTCAATAATTTGATGATCATTAGTAAGCGGGAACCGAAGCCGACTTGTGAGAACGAGTACTCGGCCTCCAGAAGCAGCAGCAGAGATACAAGGCCACCATTTTCAAGCTGCCCCTGACCACCTCCCCTCTTTTCGGTATCACCCGCGGAGGTGGTTGGGACATTTTCGGGTGTGACAACTCACAACACTTGTTTTATTTGTTTGTTTGTTTGTTTATTTGAATGAAAATAATTGAATTGGGAAGCTAGAAGGCCGACATGGGGTGTTATATATTATGGTTGTAAGTGCCGCGTACATAAACGAGTACACATCGTGTACACTTTGGAGTTTGGACATAGGAGTTGGTAGTATATGTGTATATAACTATATGTATGGATGTATGTATATGCATGCATATGCATGATGTTGAATGGATCAACGGGTCGTCGTGAAAGTCGTCTCCATGAATGTGTCTGACCCTTGAAATGGTCTACTCGGTTGGTCACTCGCTAATTGGAATGTATATCATGCATGCATATATGTATGAGGCAGAAAGTTAACATCATTTTTATTAATATATAATATAATAATATTAAGTATTAGTGATTTTTATTTGATAGATTGCCACATTCTTTTCTTAGCATGAAAAGTTGAAAACTCACTACTACTCACACAACCAACCAATAAATAAATATATTTATTAATTAACCGCTAGTTTTTATTATTTCTAATGGCTTATATTATAAACGACTATAAAACTACATTTTTTCAGATTTCGTATTCACTTCTCAACATTGAACATTCACGTGTGCGTTGAAAAGTACGTACGGGTGTTTTTTTAACTGACATGTGTTTTGCATTTTTTTTCATCCTTCATTTGAACGTATGTTATTTGATGTAAAAATAGAATTTTTAAGAGAAGTACGAGAGCTGTAAAGATTATAAAATTTAAATGGTAATTTATAGGTCATAAGTATTGGCGAAGCTTAGTGAGGTCTTGTCAGCAGGTCATAAGTATTGGCGAAGCCTAGTGAGGTCTTGTTTTTTTATACAGCAGTGAAAGTTTACATGTTTTCACCCGGGAATTTATATGCCTAGATTTTCGACCATAAATTTAAGCCTAGCCCCCATCGTTTATGATTTTTTAATACATTTTCAATCAACCCCCCCCCCCCCCCCTCACCCTCTCAACGAACTCGGTCAAGCTTCGTCACTCATAAAATAGGTATCTAAGTATTTTTTTTTTCATATTAACTAAACAACCATATTATGTTGCCCAGTCCAAGTTCTACTACCCGAAGATCAAGCTCCCTATCCATGCTTAATTGAGTGGGCGTGTGGTTGCCCTTAAGGGATTATAGTTTCATACACCTCTTTTACGAATTATACAGCACTTTTATATTATAAACAATTGCATTTAATTTTTTGTTGTCTTTTTTTCATAAGGTGTATGAAAATGTTGTATTAAATTTGAAACACATGATGAAATGTTTTTATGCATGTATACAATTTAATGTTGCCTTAGGCTATACCTACCCCTCCCCTAAATTTTCTCCTTTAAGAATTTTATTTGATATATTACTCCTTTGTAACATTTTTATTGTATTTTATGGTGTCCATTGAAAATATTAAAATTAAAAACTATAAAGTTTTTTTTATTTTATTTTTTTTATCTCTTAATTTCATTTCCTTCTAAGAATTTTATTTTACATCATTACATTCATGTAACATTTTTTTACATTTTATGGTCTCTCTTTAAAATATTAAATTAAAAATTGTAAAGTTTTTTTCCTCATTTTTTGTATTTATTATCCTGTCATAATAATAATATTTATTATTATCATTATCGATGTATTATTATATTTATAAAACTCCACACACACACACACACACACACATATATATACATATTGATACTATTAAAATTTTAAAAAAGATATTATAAATATTTACAATATTAATACTAAAAAAAAAATTAATCGTAATAGGTTAATTGTTTTTAATTTGATATATGCAGTGGAGATTGGAGACTGTTAAGTGAAAAACTTTTTGTAGTGACTAATATGTATATAAATAATGTTAAGAGCTAATAGTAATTGATCTAATAAGTTTAGAGAGTGTGTATTCAATAAAAATGGTATACATGATGATATGTTTAGCAACACCCTTTCAATATTTGTTTGATTCTTGAGTTGAAAATCATAGATCCCTCATCCGTACTTTTGGAAATTTCTGAAAATAGCAATAAATGTAGCATGTTTCCACATTCTTGTGTATTTCTTTCCCAGTTGCCGAGTATGAAAGTCATTATAGACTTCCATCGACATTGACATAAAAAGACTTGGATGAGATAATTTCTTATATAAACTTGATTATTTAACATATACCAAACTTAACTTAAAATTTAAAATTCCAGGATGACACCTATAAGTCGCCTAACTTGTCATTAGTGCACATGTTGTCGTTCGCGCTTATTCATCACTGATGGACCAAATTGTTATTGAGTAGTAGTAACTTATTATTGATGAACATTTGCCACTAATAAACAAGTTACAATCAGTTTTCATGCAACTTTTTATCAATAACGTAAATAAAAAAAACATCTAGTATCTAGACCCCGCCGCATAAAGTTGGAAAAAGGATATACAACTTTATGTTACGGGAAGACATAGTGAACCCTTCAAAAACTTGTAGCTCTATTTAAAATGCCTGGTGTGTATTTATATTTCCTAACGATACTTTAGAAAGGCTAGTAATAGTTGTCTCGCCTAAAACTTGTAAACAAACTCCAAAATGGTCTAAGCTTTGCAAACAAAAAACCCTATACCATACTTCTAGCATCATAAGGCTCTAGTTTACGTGCCAATGAATGAAATGTCAGGCTACATGATTAAAATGTAAAGCTGTTTACATCGGTTCCATATACAAACACAAATTGTGTTAAAATTACAAAGCCCAAAAAACAATACACCATTCAAGCCATTAACATTCAAAATCACCACTATAATAAGAATAATCTCATCATTCAACCCGTAATTAAACACCACCATTCGGAATCAGTCCCACCAAAACCTGTTAACAACAAAAAGTGAGATACCAATCAACTGACCTACAGAGCCTGCCCATAGGGGTGGCGGGGTGGTCGACGGCCACAGGCCCAACACCCCGTTAGGCCCGAAATTTTGCTTTTTTTTAAATTATATTTATTTTTATTAAAAACATTATATATATTTAATGTTTAAACTTAATTATATAACCACTAGCTTGGTCTAGTGTTAAAACCAAAAGGTTATGAGTTCAAGTCTCATTTGAGACATGTTTAATTCTATTTTTATATAAAAAATTTTACACCACCCAAATTATAACCAAGTAAACCTATATAAAAATTTGTTTAAACCAACAAAATACTCTTTTTTAATTAAGGCCCCAAAAAAATTTCGTCTTCGACTCAAAATTTTTTTTGCTTTCTCGGAGCCGGGCCTGCTGACCTATATACCATTGCATGAGCCAAATTCTATAATCAATTGATATAGATTTCACATATTGCTAAATGAATAACCACTTTATAAATTTAGTTATTTTTCTTTAAGGCTTCAAAGATTGGTTGTACAGTTTCATGATGTACCAACTTCAACCAAACCATTAAACTAAATATATAATATGAAGTTGAACTTACATGTAAAGTACGAGGGAAAGTTAAGGAAAATGGATTACAAACAACTTGAACATCAAGAACTGAAACACCACCAAAGCGTAACGTAACCCCAACCAACAAATTTAAACCGTACAAGAAACATTCATAGCAATGTTACGTTTCCAAGCACATTTATTTATTGTATATTATTTCCGACATAAAGTATGTAACTTATCAATTTTGGTACATACAAGTCCCACACGCCAATATATACATCACACAATCACTTTAACAACCAACTTATAATTTTTGTTTACCTTAAAAAAAATGTCTTTGCGAGCTAGACCACCCGCCACCAATGCGGCCGCGGATGGCCCCACACCGTCGCATCCACGACTACCATCACCACTCTCCCAAACGCTAACAACCACAGGCAACCTAGCCAAACTCCTCCCAACCGGCACCCTATTGGTCTTCCAAGTCCTCACACCAATATTCACCAACAACGGCTCATGCGACCCCACCACTCGGTCACTAACCGCGGTCCTACTCGTCCTCTTAGCCGTCTCATGCTTCCTCGCTTGCTTTACCGACAGTTTTACATCAAACGACGGGCAAATTTACTACGGGCTCGCGACTTTTCAAGGCATGTGGCTCATTGACTACACCGATCCTAAAACCGTGCCTGATTTGAGAAAGTATCGGTTGAGGTTCATTGATTTGGTGCATGGGGTGCTTTCGGTTATGGTTTTTAGTGCGGTCGCGTTGAGGGATCGGAATGTGGTGAGTTGCTTTTACCCGAGCCCCGGGCATGAGACTCAGGAGGTTCTGGATATTGTACCGATCGGTGTAGGTATCATTTCGAGTGCGTTGTTTGTCGCTTTTCCGACTAGACGGCATGGGATTGGTTATCCTGTTACTGATGATACTAACGGTTCATGATGTTTTGTTTAAATGACTAAATGTTACTCTCTCCGTCCTATTTTAAATGTCTATTTTTTTATTTTTGATTGTCTCAATTTGAATGTCATTTCTATACATATAAATTCAATTTCCAATTATGCCCTTACTATTAAATATACTAGATGTTATTATGGTTTTTAGCCATAATAAATTAAAGGACATTATTATCATTTTACAACTCATAAAATAAAATGATCAAACATTTCTTAATTTGTGTGTTTTAGGTTCCATGACATTTAAAATAGGACGGAAGGAGTACATAGATTAAACCATTAATATTAATATTAATATTTTATTCTATACCTTAATCACTTTATCATATCACATCCAATAGTCTTAGTTGAAATAAAAATGCATGTATGAGAATATGATAATTTTGGAGATCGCTATAATTTGTTTTCAATATTGCGCAAGAAAAACAAAAGAAGAAAAAAGGAGTTTCACAAAGTTAGCTATCGATTTGTGGCTTCTGTGACAACGCGGAGTTGGTCACAATATGTCAAAAAATGCGACCAGTTAAACTCGATAGCAAAATTTGCAATTACTTAGACTTGGTCACGAAATGGTTAAAAATTAAAGGAATAATTAATTAAGTAAATTAAAAACTTTTAGTTTGCTTTTAATTATTTCTGTTAATATTCAATTTTTATTTGCTTTATACAGTAGTCAAGTCGGGTAAAAATGATTAAACGTGAAGATAAAATAGATATATTGAAAGCTAGAAGAAACCAATGCTTGGAAGCAAAGAAAACGTGAAACACATGTTAGACTTTCCTTTTTAGTACCATCAAAGCAACATATTTTATGAGATATTTTGATAGAGAGAAAGTTACTCATAAATAAGACATTAGGCAGAGAAAAGGGACGTGTAAAGTCAAGGTGTACGTGTCACTCAGAGAAGGCAAAGAAAAGAATTAGTTAGTATTATTATCTAATCTTTTTTTGTTAACAGAGTTTAAGTTTGATAATGTCCATATAATATATAGATCAGCGAATTATATGGATAATAATTGATGCACATTTTAATTTTATAATCTTTTTCTTAATATTTCATGTTATCAAGTTTGTATGAATTTAATTAGTTCTATACCATCCCACCTTTAGGAGAATTACTTAATACGTGTTTCTTGATTAATCACCATGAAATTGGCTATTTGGATGGTCTTTTATGTTAGTTTGAATGAAAACAGTACATCTAGAGCTCTGGTTACATGGCAAAGGGTGCTCCTTAAAGTAAGCGGTGAAGCACTTGCGGGTGATGGTGAGCAAACACCCAAAGGAAACTTAAACTAGATTTCGTTTTTATTTATAATATATCTATATTTTAATAAATATTAGCATATGAATATATGATGCTACCTCTGATTAATAGGTTATGATATCTATTGCAAGAGAAGTTGATGATGACACTCGCCTTAGCATTGAGGTACCTTTTTTATATATAATTTAAGAGGTGCTTAGATGCGTGATTTTAAACTGTTTATATGATATTGAATAATAATATATACTATTTTTTTGTAATATAAGTTATATAATTTTAGGTAGCTATAGTTGGTGAAGGAAACATCTTTTGTAGAACCTCATAAGCCAAAAGTAGTGGTTATCGTTCATATTACATTGGGTTAAACTTCAGTCACTCTTTTGTTAGTAATTAAAGCTATAATATACAGTAAGATATAATTTTCTCTCTTGGGGTCTATAAAGTCTGTATAATTTTACTATAGAGATTTTTAATAATTTTTTTTCTAACTTTTTAGATATGTTAAAACTTGTGAGGAAGCATGAATTAGAAATATCTCTCCGCGGTTTGGATCCTATCAGACTAGGCTTAACATGGAAAATCACTAGGAGACGTGGAGACCTGAAGTTCATAAGTCCGTCCACGAGTTATTCCTTTTGTTATGTATTACGTATGTTTAGAGATGATAAAATGGTTAAAATGCGTATCTTTATTTTAGTGGTTATGTCTAATCCTTTCAATTATAAATGTAGAATGATTTGGTTCACAAGTGGGGTATAGATTTTGCTCTCCATAAATTTGTTGAGGTAATTAACTACCTCTTTCATTTAATTTCGTCAATTTTTATGAAACATCATGAAGTTGAACATGTATTCTCTTATCATTATTGTTATATTTTTGGTGACATAGCATACGCTTAAAAATATTGAAATTTTCTTATCAAAATAAACATAAAGAGTTTAGTACGCAATGGGTCTTTTAAATTGGTTAAAAATCTAACTCAACATAGCATATTATGATTTTGAGGTTTTAGATTATGTAAAAAATTGTTATTTTGTAGTTCTATTCAAGGTTTTTGATTTAGGATTGTAAATTATTTTAATTTAGGAGAATATCAAAGTCACTTGATGCAATATGAGATTTAGATTCTTAGTCTAGGTTAATATTTCTAAAGCTATGATAATATAATGTGTGAATGAATTCGCATTTGAATGGCCGTGGCTGATGCAACTTGAGATTTAAATCTAGGCTAATATATTGTTTTTAAGTTATTTATTTCACCGCTTTTATAGTTGATTATTGACTTAGTTACATGTTTTTATTTAGGCTAAAATTTCCATTGTGGAAGGTTATTGAACTTGATTTTAAGTCAATTTGTAGTTTAACGTGTATTAATCGGAACAGATAGACGGATTGATTTGATGGTTGGTGGAAAAGAGAATTTTGATTTCACTAAACTTGGATTCACTTCATCTTCATTGATTTGTGAAAGTAGTTATACCAACACTGCTAGATCTCACTGCAGCTACATGTAAGCTTCTATAAGTCAACTTTTTTTTAGCTTTCATAGGGTCAATTTTGACCAATATTTAATAAATCATTACTGGACTTTGACTCAGATATAGGTGACAGTGAAAGTTATTTTAATCAATTATGAGGTTAGTTTCGTCTTATGTTTCAGTTTGGTATAGTTTGTGTGTGTGTTGTGATGATATTAATAATCCTTTGTTTCCATTGTAGAAACAGAAAACTTGAAAATAGAGAAAAATGGTGCAAATGAGATTGAAAGCTATTTCAGATGGAAAGTTGGTTGTGTTGCTTTTGTTTGGTTGACATGTATACATTAATTTCACTTTTAACAAGTCAATAATCATGCATGTGTTGATTATTTAGGAATTATTGATCATAATAAGTTTGTATAATCATATTTTATTTGATCTGGTCCAAAATTGACTTTGAAACTGGTTTGGGTAAAACTGGTTTCGATTTGATCCGTAATTTGAAACTACTTTGAGAGTACACATGCTCGAACCTGTTAGAAGCAAACGGATCTAGATTTTCCACTTATAAAGTTGGTTTCTAGACTAATCCGCTTTGGGCGGACCGATATTTACTTTGTTTTGAGTCGAGCGAGAACCGATTTTCAAATCAATCTGGTTCGGGCCAAATTCCGGTTTTGTGCATCTCCATTTGGATGTTATCAAACTTTTTTGTCTGAATCGTTTTTTATTGTGTTGATAAATTATTCGGATCAACGTATTTTAAGTGTGTGCTCATCTGTTCTGGTTAATCGAAGCTTCCAAATGATTTTAAATTATATAGTGTGTACCTTTAACTTTATTGTTGAATTGTCAATTTGGTGAAATCATATATGTTCCACTTTTATGTATGTAAGCAGTGTGGGAAGTTTAAAGCGTTTTGCTAATCGTTTGGAGAGTGTGCATGATGGTCAATTTTTTTTTATCATGGATCTTAGGACGAACATAATTGTAGGTTTCAACAATTAGTTTGGAAAGTTTAAAGCTTTTTTCCTAACAGTTTGGAAGGTTAATGCACGATATTGAAGTTTTTTTGATCACTAATGTTATGCCACCTTGAAAGTTCTTTAGTTTGGAAAGAGTACTATGCCACAACGTTTTGTATGTGTTCTTAGGTGATATAGACTTGGCTATATATATTTGAACTAGAATTAAGATATAGCAAGATTTGCGAATGTTATTATGCTGCTAGAAACTATTTGTTGATTAAATATACCAAACCATCGCCCTGTGTGTATTACATGAATTATATTTATTAACGTTTTATTAATAATTTTGCAACTCGTGTATTACACGAGTATATAGACTAGTATAATATAATAATATAATTTCTATTGGGGCCTCCTACCACTGAAAAGGGACTACACCATGTTTTTGTAAAGACTATAACTCTGACTGAACGTCATGTGATGCATATTGCCTGGTAGTGAGGCTTTGTTACTACACATGATCTAACAAACAAGTTACAGTTAGTTTTCATGCAACTTTTCATCAATAACACAAATTAACAACAAATTTTTATTGGAGCCTCCTATAGGGTGTTGTCCCCGAACCACGAGAAGGTGGCAACCCCCTTGAACCCCTAGTTCACTGGTTTCGAATTTACAATAATCTTAGAACAAATGTTATCCTAACTTGTATCCATATATATTATAATATCAAACTGGTGTTAAGTTATCCTAAGTTAAAGTAAAAAGATTTTGATGACATTTGAACCACCATCATTGTGATGGAAATTCAGAGATGTGTGAACAAGTGGGTCTTGATTCAATTGGGATTTTTTTTAATGTTTGTTTGCAATGTTCTTTGTTTTACAAGTTTAGATTATTTTGATGCAGTAAGTTGATGTACTCTTTTTAAGCTATCCTATTAAACTTCCGGTGAGACGCATGTATATTAAATGCACTCTAAGTTTCCGGCCATGTCTTCACTTCACTTCGTTCAAGTCCCCGGTTAAATTGAATGCAACATATGTTACGGATTACTTCATCTCTTCTAGCGACCATTGAATGACCTTAAATTGAATGCTAAACCCCTCTAGTGGCTCTTCATGACCTTAAAACTGTGGTATTTTGAGGACCCCAAACCAAACCAAACCCTACCTCAAATTCAGCGGCCCTCGTAGTCTTCGTAATTAGTTTTCGATTTGCCATTCTGATTTCTCATGCTCTATATCTTGGTTTCTATCTGATTTTAGATTGTGTTCACGTTGATTTACTAATCATACTCTGGTTGGATTAACCATACTCTACTATGGTTGAATTAGAGTTTTAAACTGAGTTCCGGTTTTCTGATATCATTTCTGGGCTATGGCTTCTTCGATTACTGACTTCTTCGATTTGTTACTTCGTTAATTGAAGTTTCTTATAGAATTATGGTTTGTTATCATGTTATGGTTTTGAATTTTTTTTTGTTCGATTGGTAAGTTTTATATGATTGGGTCTCAAGTTTACTATGTCCGAATGTTTCATTTAGTTTTTCTTCTAAGCCGGCGTGTTACGTATGTTCAAATTTACTCATTAATTTCAAAAACATAGTTAATTATCATTGCAAGTTGTTATTGTGAGTTGGCACATTAGTTTATTTGTAAATTAGTTTAAAAACACATTCCCGGCGCGAAGCGTAAATTAACGAAGGTAAACGAATGTCTCTAAATGAACGAACGAACGTTAACGTCCCCGAACATAATGCATGAACAAGACGTTTTCATAGTCGTTTAGGTATTTTTGGAAATCCAGGTTGAGTTGCAGTTTGGGTATAGCTTAAGAATGATCTAATTTATGAATTACGATCCCTCTTTTTAAACTTATAAACTAATTATTTGCAGCTATGGGTCGAGAAGATAATGCAAGCAGACGAGGATGTAAGATAAACGGTCCAAAATATAAATAAATAAGTGGACGACTTAACGAAGGTGAAACACTGTAAAAATAAGGAATACTTTCAGATGACATTGTCAAATTGCTTGCAGCTAATTAGAAGTATTCAATTTTTCAACTTTTGCATGTTTCTTTATTCAATTATAACTAACTAATTAACTATACTTTTTTTTTGCTGTAGGAAAATTTTCAATTCACACTATGAGGAAGAAAACAATGACAAAAAGTCTAGAGAAGAAATCCAAACACTCAGGCTAATTTCTGAAAACTGTTTTAAGTGATTGTTTTACATGGCACAAACCAAACATGGACTCCACCGTTTGGATGGGTTTAAAGTTTAAACTAAACGGGTTTTGTTTGTGTCAACTTGGTGGTTCATAGGTTGACCCGATCAACCCATATGCTTTAATAACTGTGTTTTTTGCAATTACTTAAACTATTCGGGTTAAAAAAAATTGGCATACTTACAATTTTTTATAAACTAACAAACAATATGTAACTAGGATTTTAATGTTTGTAGGCGAAAGAATGAGTTTTTTTATAATATTTTTTGGGTTAAACGGTTGGGGTTTCTAATTAAAATGAGAATAGAACCGGAAACTGATTTGTAGAACCGATAACCGAGTCAAATACCAAACTTACAGTTTGCCAGTTCAGTTTGTTTTCCCCAATTACAGATACGTTCTGCTTTATCAGGTTTCCCGATTTCTCTACACACTCTCAGTCGAGTTCATGTCAATCCTTGAATACGCACGCCATCTTTAGGTTTGACCCGTCAGTTCTCGAGCATGACTTGAGATAAAGTAACTGTTTTTTTTTTGGTAATTGTTACACGGGATGGAGCCAGTTATTTTGAAGGGCATACCAGCGCCTCCGTGTTTACAAAACTCATTGGAGTTTTTGAAGAAAAGGAAAATAGTGTTATTTGGATATGTACAAGTTTGGTTGACGATTCCGGTTTTGTTACGAAGGCAGGGATGCGGGTTAAACAGTTACGATAACAACCCTTGTTAAATACTTTAGATTCCGGTTTTATTACGAAGGCAGGGATGCGGGTTAAATAGTTACGATAACAACCCTTGTTAAATACTTTAGATTCGTTTTTTAAAGATTGATAACTAAGTTTTTCATCTTATGATCTTCTAAAAAATAAAGATTTCTCTTTTTAAAGATGGTTGAGGGAGAATGAGATTGTAACCCAAACAAGTGGAAATGGGACTGTAACCCAAACAAAGGTGGTTGTTTGTTTGTTTTTTATTAATTGTTTTTGTTTTAGTGCATATTTTTGTTAATAGAATAATGTTAAAGTATGCATTAAAATGGCAACTTTACAAACCGTATGTAACTTAAATCAAATTGTTTCTTGCTCAGTAGTGTAACATTGCTATTACAAACATTTGCAATAGCACTATTCTTAACACGAAATCAGTCTCAACATTGACAATCACATGCTCTTTATACACCAAATTGCTTATACCCGTAACTCCTTATTCCAAAATGCCCTTAAGATCGTAGTTGATGACAAGTTGTAACATGTATAAATCGAATTCGTTATGTGATGCACAATGTTTATTGTTTAGTTACAATAAAGGTTTTCCATAAGACGTGTTAAAATAAACAACTTAGTCAACATTGCTACAAAATTTGGAGGGCCAAATTTAAAGGTGCAGGTCACATAGATAAGATACTTTGATTATACTTTAGTTTTGTCTTAATTGACATCAAGCTAATTCTATGTGCCCGTTAAATTATCTTCTCCACGAATATTGTTAAATATATGTGGGTTTTTTTTTCGTATCGTAAACTATACCAAATAGACAATTTGCTATAGGAAACAATGGTGCCATAACAAACCGGACCACACGCCAACAACCGAAATCATGCAAAGACCCGCCGCAACGCGCGGACACTTTTACTAGTCACAATTAATAGAGATATTCGAAGTACACGCAATAGTTCAGTTACACATTTGTGTGAAGGATTAAAAAACATAAATAACCTAAATCAATTAATATTTTTTTTAATTCAGATTAGATAAAATGAACGAGTTATATAAAACTCTCCCTGTTAATTTTCTAAAAATATTTATTTATTATTTTTCTTTTTGAAAGACATAAACTAGTTTTTATTAAGCAAAACTAGCAAGTAGCTAGACACCGGAAGTACAAGATTCGACAAAAGATAGAAGATGTAGAGCAAGTAGCTAGTCTCTTTGTCGTCTACAATTCACTGAGTCCATATACACTCAGAGAGTCAGTCAGGATATCTATTGTTCTTCTTTTAAGCATCGTTAAAAACTATTGGACCTACAATATGGGTGGAAACCTCCATAGAAGATAACCAACTACCATCAAAATAACTATACCAAAGCAAAATCAATAACTATTAACTTGGATTGAAATTTGAAACATAAACCAATTTACATGAACATAATAAAAACACCGTGTATATTGAAAAAAAAATGTTTAAAATATATATATCAAAAAGGGTTAAATAGTCATGAGTTCAAAAATCATTAAAAGGGTAAAAATGTAATATTTTAAATATACTTTTGACATATATTTATACTTAGAATCTTCATCTAGTTTAAAAAAGATCTTCAAATAATAATATCAAAATTCGATGATAAGTTCAAACGCCGAAATATCATATTTTAACGCCGAAAATAACGGTTTTGCAACACCATAAAAGCAACGGCAATGCAGCAGGGTTTTACATTCTTATAAATCACCAAAACTTATACCAAAAAACTTATTATCTTCCAAATTAACCTTTTAGTTTAATTTCCACGATCGTTCATTGATTCTTGAACGACCAATAACAATAATATAAGATGGAGAGTGATGGGCTTTCATTGAGTACTGATCAGCAAGCAACGATCGATTCGTTTCTTGAAATCGCACTCGACCAGACGGCTGTTACCGCTAGGCGGTTCTTGCAGGTTATGATTTCTTTGCTTTTGTTTAATTAGTTGTTTTAATTCTTTGATCAATGTAGGGTTTAAGCGGTATGCCATTGTTGGTTTAAGTAAATAAATTATATGCCGAGTATTGAATATTGGAACTTTTTTTTATTTTTCTTTATTTTAATAAGTGGAAATTGCCGCTCAATTGGGGTCATAACACTTGTCATATGTATTGGGCTAATACCCTTGTCCACATTAGCCTAAAACGCCTAGCACGCTTTTGTCATATGTAGTGGGCTAACGCCCTCATCCACGTTAACCTAAAACGCCTAGCATGCGGTAACGGCTGTGTGTTGTCGAGGCGTTATTGGTAGTGGTATTAGGCTCAGTATCAAATAAAATATAGCAATGTTTTAAGGTTATATATTATAAGCGAAACACAAATAACTCTCATTCTCATTACAGAAAACTAATAAACTCTCCAATTTGTTTTTTTAGATGAATAGTTCATTAGTATCTTGATTTTTTTATATTTAATTGTAGTAAGTTTTAATTTAATTATAGGTTCTTTTTGTATTACTTTAAATCTTTTTTTATTACTTAAAATAATTAGTATTTCTATTGTAACACAAAATATTTAAATTAATGAGCATGTTCCATTTTGAGTGACTCCACTACAAACACAAATGCCCTAAAAGTATTGAAATCATGAGTCTCGTGGTGTAAATTTGTACCATTGTCTTGTTTGAGTTTTGACTTCAAACGTCAAAATTTCTAGACATGCCTTTAAAGTAATATATATTATAAGATACTCCCTATTTATTAGTTCTGTTCTAAATTGTTGAATCTTGATGTTACATGGGGCTAACGATATGATGGCGATTCTTATATTCAGGCAACTGAATGGAAGCTTGACGAAGCTCTTGAACTTTTTTATACCGGAAATGAGGCGCTCAAGCAGGACAGCCAAAGTTCAAGGTAACTTATATGAAATTCTTGAATAATATTATCATTCAAGTTGGGTACATTATTTATGTGACATATTCTTATTTCAGGGTTGCGGAAAATCATATGGCGTTTGAAAATGTTATAGAAGATGATGAAGATGTTATAGAAGATGATGAATATGAAAATAACATAGAAGATGATGGAAGTGATGTTCGTGCACCATTACCGGTTAGAAGAGAGACCCTTTATGGCACACATTACAGGTGTTCTACTCTTCTCATTTTCTAGAGTTACTTTATTATGTTATATTCATATGTAACACCCAAAGCTTATTATTATATTTTTCCTTGTTGATTGTTACATATTTAGGCCACATGTGGAGTTACGACATCCTGAAGTCTGGGAAGGAGACCAAGGTTCCACGTCAACCGCAGAAGCTTCAAAAGAAAATCTTGCTTCATTGTACCGTCCTCCCTTTGCACTAATGTAACCATGGGACCTTTGAGATGGTAATTTATGATTAAGGTCTTTAAGCGAATTCGTATTGGCCGATAAATTACTTGTCAATGAAATAATCGTATTTTATTTGCTACATTTTCAGGCGAAAGATGCTGCTAAACACCAAGACAGATGGCTTCTAGTGAATGTTCAATCCACTAAGGAATTCAGCTCACACATGGTATGTTATTGTTACTTACCCTCAACATTTACAACATGTTACATTATTAAAACTCATCACTTGTTTTTAATTTTTATGTAGCTCAACCGCGACACATGGGGCAACGAAACTGTGGCTCAAACAATCACCGGCAATTTTATCTTCTGGCAGGTACGTTTTTTAAATAAGTGTTAACATGTCAAATACATTAGCTAATGCGAAATATAACATTTTCGCTAATTTTTATTTGTGTTTGCGAATAGATATATGATGACACTGAAGAGGGCTGCAAGATTGCTACATACTACAAGTTGGAATCGCTTCCGGTAACTTTTGTAATTGATCCCATCACCGGTCAAAAAATGAAGCAATGGTGTGGAGTGATCGAACCAGAAAGTTTTTTAGAGGTACACTATTTACATATGCTATAAAATCTTCTAATTGATAATTTATGTTAAATAAGTTATAGAGAACTAAAGTTCTATGTGCAATATTCTTTATAGGACGTGTTACAGTTTACTGACCGAAGCCCGAAGGATCATCTATATAGCTTGACTCACAAACGTGCTATGCCTCCTAAAATCCAAGGTTCAACAATTTTTTTTTTATTTATTTTTAAAATTTAATAGTTTTAGTTTCTTTTTGTTACATTGACATGTGAGATCTTGTGAGTGCAGATGAAATATATGATGATGACGAAATGAAGGCGGCTCTAGAATTATCAGTGGAAACGAAGAAGGAAAATAATGAATGGTTATCGAACGAGTGTGACGTTAAAGCAAAATATAATTATCCACCGTTGCCAAAAGAGCCGAAAGGAGATAAGAGCTTGCTTTGTAGGGTGGGGTTGGGCCTTCCGGATGGATCAGTGATTCAAAGGAATTTCTTACGGTCTGATCCGATACAGGTAATCATTTAATAAAGTGATTTAGTAGGTTGTGTGTATTGAAAATACACTTTGGGTGACTTTTGACATGTTTGTATTCTAACTAAAGTCTTGATTTGATTGTTTATCCTTTTCAGTTGTTATGGTCATTTTGTGCTGCTAAGTGTGGGGACGAAAGGGGATTCCGATTGACTCAAGCGATACCCGGGGCAGTGAAAGACATGGATTATGAGAAGATGTTAACGCTTGATGAATCCGGTGTTGCGAATTCCATGATTCGGTTACTTGGGTGTGAAGTTTAAGGGTGGTTTGACGGCTGCTAGAAACTGTATTTTGGTATATATGCAAATTGTTTCTTTCTGATTATGGATGTAATAAACTTTTCTAGTGTTTGTATATATAAAGTTGCTATTTGTTATGACCTGAAGATGAATATGTTCCAAGTGATGAGCTATATTTTAGAGCTCTTCTATGACCTAGTTTGATAGTTTGTGATATGTCAACTCCTTTAACTCCAAACGTGACCAATATAGGCACGGCTAGGACTTTAGACCTCCACTTGGATAAGGCCCAACTTAGACAAAAAAACATACTAAATTGTGAAAATTAAATCAAGGTTAAAGTTGTGACACTCGGCTAAAAATTAGCCTAAACCGCGACTAATGTAATCTTGATTAGCAATAAAATTTCGTCATTATGAGAAAAATCTTCTTTATTAGTAATCTAGACGTTTCAAAGTCAACAAAAAGTGCAAAAATCGCCACGTAACGAGCTTGGCGTGGATTAACCTCGGGTAACGAGTCAAAAAGTAAATAAATCCTTAAAGGGGCTAAATGATCTCGAAAAATTAAAATACATATTAAAGTAGTCGAGACAATGTATAAACTTAATTTTAGAAGGCTCGAATCACAAAAAATGCAAAATAAGTTACCCTAGTGTCGGTGGACGACCCGGTAAGGACCCAACGTCAACTATTTCCAAAATTAGTTTCTTAGACTCGTATTATCAGGAATCCAATTTCGTTCAAGGTCTGACAAAAATTATTAGAAACGAGATTCGTTTGATTAGCTAAAATTCGTTAGACGTTAAAATGGAAACTTAAGATTATTGTTTAAATACCCATTAACCAACCCAACCCAACCCAAAACCATCCCACCCCTTGTTTTCTCAAAACCACCCCACCCCATGACACCTCACCCTAACACCTCACACCCTCACCTCCCTTCTCATCCAATCAACATCCAACAACAAAACCCCATAATGATTACCCTAATCATTACACTCATGTGTTGGATCAATCATCATCACCCACTTGTCCAACACCTCACCACAAAATCTCATTCTTTTTCTCTATATATACATGGCACACACACCCACATTCACACACACTCAAATTCAAATTAAACAGACACATCATAACCAAGATCAAGTTCAATGGAGGTTTAGAAGATCAATAGGAAGGATTAAGACATTAAGGAGTCATTAGAGAGGATTAAATCTAAGAGACACACACACTACTATCACTCACCATTTTCATCTTTTAACAATCTCAAGAAATCAAGTAAGTATTATATTATGGATTGATTATGGATATACAAGGATTATTGTTCTTGAGTTTGATTTGAAAGATTGTTAATTTGTGTGGTATATGTATATGTATGTGTGCCGTGAGTGTATGTATATATGTATGAGAGGATCAAAACTCAATAATACATACATACATACATCCTAAAGACTCTATATTGATTAATGGAATTGATGTTAAGTGTTAATAAACTCTTGAAACTTTTGGTGAATTTGAAAGAGTTTGATTCTAAGGTTTGTTGTTAGAGTTAAGTTTGGAGTAATTATTGTTTACAAACTTGTTAATATGGGTTTAGATTGTTGAATATTGTTGTTAGAAATGAATAAAACAAGGATATGTTCATAATGGTAAATTGGGGATTTTTGGTTTTGGATTAATAAAAAGGTTTTGGATGAATTATTGACATGGGATAACTTAATTGAAAGTAAGATATGTTATATGCTAGAATTAATAGTTGGAACTTGAAGATTAACAAAGATTGGTAAAAGTTACTAATTAAGGAAACTTTAATTTAAGAAAAGTTGAAATTTGGATTTTGATGTGAATACTTGTGATGCATGTGATCAATATGTGATTAATAACAACTTTGAACTAAGATAGGGTGCATGATTAGAAGCATTGATTAGTTAACACCTTGGCTAAAATGGACAACAACTTACTAAATAAGAAAACTTTGTTGGATGATAAATTGAAAGAACAAAATTGGATAGGACACTTAGGATGCATGAAACCCTATCAAACAAGTTGAATGAATTAAACTTAGAATTGTACTTAATCAAAGTAGGAAGATTGAATTAGATAGAATTATCAAAAATTAAAAGTTACTATAAAAGAAACTTTATTAGTTAAATACTTAGGAAATTCATAATTTGATTGATTAATTAACTACTTGAACTTATACATATATGATATGATGAGTTAAACCTGGAAATTTAGGTATTAATATGATATTTGTTCATATAAAAATAACAAGCTTAACTAGTAACGTTGTTAAGGTAATCTAAAATACGAACTAGGAATTGAAAAACTCGATTAAAGTATCTTAGGAACATATATAGTCAAAACTGCTATTTATGAAAAATTATATGTTATTATATGTGTGTTTAGTTCATAGGATGATTAGTATAGACTTGTGTAATTTATTTAACATGTCGGTAACTTAAACGGTCGAAAAATCGACTTTTCGAACAAAACCGACACAACTATTAGGGACTGTTTTAGAACAACCACTAAAGTGTTAAAACACTCATGTATAACATAAGTTAATACATGAGAAAAGAACAAGATGATAAGACTTAGTCCTAAACGGTTCGTGTCGCGAAAGCCGACACGAAAACGTTAAAAAGTTGCTATTTTAATAAAATATTAACAAAATGAAAATAATATATTTTCACAAGTAAACTTATAAAACTTGATTAATATTTTATGTAACAAATATTTTTCATAAGTTATAAGTTATATTTTAAACGAAAAACCGAATTAACGCATTTCAAGCATAAAACCGACAAAAGCAACAAAACCAACGAAACCGTCAAGTTTTGTGAAAAATAAAAGATTAATATTTTCTTGAAAAATTCCAGCAACTGAATCTTAAGTTATTTTATTTGTTTATTAATTAATTTAATTAATTAATAGCTAACGGAAAACCGAAATATGTGTACTCGCTTATGTGTTTATGTGAATACTAGAATAAGACTTATAAAATAAAAAGGAGTTTTATATAAAAACTAAAATCAAATTTTTATTAACAAAACGTGTACTAATATAGGACACGCAAAATCTGGAACGAAAAGCTACAAGACAGTGAGTTTCTCTATCGAACCCCCCCTCGATTTTTAACTGGAAATGTTTTTAAAACGATATTTGATTGTGTTTTGGGGGAAAGCATATTCTTCATTTCATATTATTTTCATTGATGTTTTCTTTAAAAGGCATTTTATTTTACAAATTGGTGTATAATGCGGGATGAGTCTAGTTGGCTAAATAACTGTTAACCGAATTAGTAAGGGCACAGAAATATGGGTAGATCTATCGGGGTGACGCCCCCCACTTCCATTCGCGTTGGGTTAAAAGTGGGTATATTTTGAGTATGGTATGTTTCGAGTTATCAACTGAGATGTCATACGCAATGTTGTATTCTTTGCTCGTCTACAACAGCTCAATTTGTTTAAGAAATAAAATGCATACTGTTTTGTGATGTAATGACGGTAGATCATTACACACGGTTAGTGATATAATGGCGGTAGACCAATATAGGAGAAATAATACTCGCACAGATGTTTGAACTAAGTTTGCAGTTTTTTCATTTCCAAATACCAAAGATGCAATATAATCTAATGTGCATTTGTGCAAATAACTTTAAGTGGAAATTTAAATGACTATTTAACCCCAAACACTGATGACGAGTTGACCATAGTTAATGCTAGGGACTACATGTGCAACCAGCTCGCAGTTGTTTTGTTTGGACTAAGTTTTGCAAATTTTCATTCTCAAAACCAATATGATAAAACCACATCAACATCTATGCAACTAACTTAAAAAAAATGTAAAGAATGAAAATCATGTGTTTTTAAAAGTTTTTAATATAGAGGAAATGAGAGTATTTTTAATTCAATATTCTTAACCCAATTCTAAATGAGTAGCAGTGCAAACGAGCCTCTTGTTACGAGAGCTACTCAAGCCCAGATTGATAAAATGCTCGAAACAACTCGAGCTTTTACGAACTTGATTCGAGCCCGAGCCTCACATAAAACTCACTTAGTTATCGTGTCCAAGATCGAGCCTTGTATGTGCGCGCGTGTGTTTTTACCGTTTTTAAACTTCTATGTATTAGTTTTATGATGCTCAGTTGAGCTTAAGCTAAGCTTAGGCTCGTTTAAACTTCTTTTCAAAATACATAAAAATAATAAAAAACGTACACAAAGTAATTAAGAAATAATAAACAAGACCAACTGAGTGGTGGTCCCTTGGCAAAATCAAAGACTTTAAACACTTGGGTTTGGGAGTGGTACGTATTGTGTTCAAGTCGCACAAACAACAAGAGTTAAAAGAAATTTGTTGTAAAAAACAATAATAAATAAGTAATAAACAAGCCGAAACCAACCTTGTAAAAACAACCGACAAGCCGATCTTGAACTTTAGATAACAAAAGCTCAAAACAAGCTGAGCTCAAACACAAACAAAAACTCACGCCCTCATAAGTTAAAACAAGTCGAGCTCGAGATCTTGATTCTTGACCAAATTGAGTTCGTTCCAATCTGGGGTAGAGGTGTTAATCGGGTCAACCCGATCGAGTTTTGGGTCGGGTTAGTCAGGTTTTTCAAAAAAAATATATGACCCACAACCCGACCCTATTAAGTTTCGGGTTTGTCGGGTTCGGGTTAATCGGTGTTCGAGTTAGTCGGGTTAATCGGGTTACTCTATATTTTTTAAGCTAGTTATTGTGTTAGTAAATGGTGGGTTGCAAAGAGAGGTATAAGTTGTATAACCAATAATAAATGATCTAAAGAACCATTGTTTGTCCTAAGAGTTACTTTTCTTTAACGTAATTAAAAGTATAAGCATAAGCGGGTGTCATGATATTGAAATATGTTAATTAAATATTGTTAGGTTTACCAACATGTGATATAGTAGCATACTAGCCACATAATGCAAAAGTGTAAAAAAGTAAATAAAATTATGTGTTTGTGGCATAGTACCTTACGTGGCATTGCCGCTGAGTGAGGCTGATATACCTCTCACGTGATGGGCTGGGACGGTCTGGCGTGGGCCGGTTTGCGTGTCCGGAACAACACGTTTTGGAACAATAATAGGAGAAAGAACAAAGACCGTGACTTTTAACGACTTACGGTCATGCTTCGTTTGGGAAAATCATTGCTGTATTTATTTGTAATTAAGCTGATATTAACAAACTAATATGTAGTCAATTTGTTACTTTTCAACCATTCAATCTGATTTAATTACTTGGCCATGTTATATTTTTAATTAAACTAAATATATATAAGTAACATTATCTAAAAAACTAATATATATCTTCACCACTAATCGGGTTATTCCGGCTAACCCGAAAACCAAATTTTTCCCAAAAACTAACCTGAAACCCAACCCTAATTAGTTTATTCGGGTTCGAGTCAGGTTAGGTTAATCGGGTAATCTGGGGCTTATGTGACCGTAGTAAACTGATTTAACCCTTGTTCTTCTTCCAATTAGCCAAAGTCATCCGTACACATATCTTGTTTACAGAGCAGAGTAAACGAGTACCAATCAGCCATGGCCGAATTGGAACCATCAGAACCACCGAAGACTAACCAAAACACACAAAAAGATAATGAAATGAAGCCCTGGGAGCAACATTCAGCTGTGATTAGCATCCCCAGATACGATTACAAGGCCCCTAATTCATTGCTTCATCACTCGTTTTCCGGGTTTCTTGTTACTTGCCCCATCAGTATGCACCTTGTGCCTTATCTCTCTCTATATTATGTTATTATTATTATTGTTGTTGTTGTTGTTGTTGTTATGTAGTTGTTGTTTGTGTTAAAAATTGGAAATTTATTTATGAAATTTGTTAAATTATTGAAACAGTTAAGTCAAATCTCATGAACAAAGTTATTAGATGTAGCTTGAGGTGCACGAACCGGTTTGAAACTCAAAACTGGTTTGAGTTGAAAGCGGTTCGGTTTGGTCAACAAAAGTCAAAACCGGTTTCGGTTCGGTTAACCAGTTTGGAAGCGGTTTTGATGGAGAAAATTACAAACTGGCTCTGAACCTACGGTTTCAGTCGGTTTCAAACCAGGTTTGGTTTCGATTTGATTTTCGGGTTGGTTCGGTTCGGTTAACCGGTTTAGTTGCCCACCTCTAGATATTGCAGTGTTGTAAAACTGTTAGGAGGTGGGGACCTGCCTAGTAGGGGCGGGCATGGTTTGGTTATTAGGATCGACCACATCATGAGATGGATCATGGAAGTATAAAAGGTAGAATCATCATCATCATCATCGTACTCAGTATATCCCACCAATAGCAAAGCTATGGTAGAAATATTTGAAAATATTAATGGTTTGGTTTAGTTCGGTTAATTTTAGTTAACCGAGGGTACAAAAAAAACAATAATTGCTTTACGGTTAATTTGGTTTTCGGTTAACGGTCCAGTTATATACACTCATATTTACACACATTTTTTTTCAAAATTTTATTATTCGTACTTATTAATTGTATTAGATTAGGAACTTAGGGGCTGTTTGGTTCATTCAGATCTGAATGAGTCAGATCTGAATGAGCATCTGTCCCATTCAGCAACAACAATATGTCTGAATGATTCAGACCTAATTTTAACCATTCAGATGTTTTCGGTTTGGAACCAAACAGTTTGAAGTCTGAATGAATCAGATGTTTACATCTGAATGGTTCCATTCAGATGTAAACAAACAGCCCCTTAGTAAGTATAGTTTTTTTAATACTTCAAATATTTTGACCACTTTTGACTGAAATTTGACCGATATTGAATTATTTGGGCTGGCTCTGACTGATTTTGACCTACTGCCGATTTGTTGGTCTGGTTGGGGGAAATCGAATCGGTAGCATACCAATTAGCGATTAATCGGTGACTAATCGCGTTTTTTATGACACTGAGATTTAGGTTCATCCATGCTTCTTCTATGTATGATTTTGGTTAATTTTAAGTGAATGTGGACATTATTGCAGCCTAAATATTATTTTGCATTCACCACAATCATTATTATAAACGGATTTTACTAATTCTCTCTTAATCTTTTGTTGTAAGTTACTGACGTACGCTGAAATGTGATGCTGTGTTTTCAGAGAGGGAGAAAAGTGCAACAAAAGAAGCGATATCTATCCTTGACAAGGTTTACGTCTATATATATACTCTAGACTGATATTTAGTGTATGAGTAAGCATCAGACGTGATTCTAGCATAAGCAGGAAACTCAAAACTAAATAGTTGTTCATTAGACACTATGTTTCTTGAATTGATCTTATTGTGAATTTTAGAATAAGACTGATATATATTTGAGATATATCAAGAAATGGTCAATGGGTCAAACCTAGCAGACTGTTATGAGCTTTAACGAACACTTGCCAGTTTATAAGGGAGCTAATGCTGACACCGGACTCTGATTCATTGACAATAGGATAGAATTGTTGTCTTACATGTAGGGTCCTACCAAACAGTTTAGCCGGGTTTGGACGGTTCAGGTGGTTTTATGTTTTAACGGGGTTTGTACGCCCCCGATGTTAGCATCTCTAGTAGTCGAAGCTTTTGATTTTCATCACTTATATGCACTAAAGGTGGTCACTATCTATACTGTGCAGTATCTCAGGGCTATAAACACTTGCGATTCTGTAGCTGAGGAACACCCTCAAAATATTATTCCCAAGAGAAGAAAAGTAGTTACAACCGAAACAGAGGAGTGCATCAATGATACAGAAAACAAAACCCTGAATGAAAACAACGGTAATTTATCTTGTGTCATATAATGTTAAATAATTATTAATCGAAGCTATTGTAACCATATAACATGCTTTGTGGTTGCAGGTGCTAGAGAGGTTCCAGAAGGTTCTTGTTTATCGACTCCAAGCTCAGATACAAATACAGAAACATCTAATCCACTTTCTCTTGTTAAGCTAACCAGGAGTGGTTTGCTCTTATTTACATTTTCTAATGACCGTTGTCCTGATGCTGTGGATATAGTGTCAAACATCATGCAATCTTTGGATTCGGGAAGTTTAAAAGCACCACTGTAAGTAATTAAGTATAAATTCATTTTCTTATAGCATAAGTTATTGTTGCTTGTTTTTATTCTGCTTAATGATATTGTTAAGTTTAGTAATTTGAACGTTTAAAATATAAAGAATATATTTTGTTTTTGCGCAGTTGGTGCCACAGGATACTACCTATCCAAACAACTTGTATTTTGCACGAGAAAGAGATCGGAACTCTGGTATCCAAACTTGTTGCTGAGTTCATGAATAATCAAGGAAAGGAACTTGCTCGACCTATAAAGGTACGACTTTGAAGATTGCAACTATTTGCATCTTGAGCCAATGGCATTATATTTTGCTGCAATCTTTTTTTTTTGTTTTTGTCGGTAGTTGATATGATGCATTGCAGTAATGTGCAAACTAACTGTAGACAGTGCAAGTCATGGCTAAATTAACTAGATAACTTGCTTCATGATGGTCTATATAATAATATAGGTTTGGGGATGTTTATTTTTTGTATTGAGTCAAGTTTTGTTGCAAGTTTATTAATTTAAAAGAGTCTGTAGTCTGTTGACTTCAAAATATGTTTTTTTTCTTTTTCATAAGATCCAATTAGGCTGTGTTTGTTTATCGATCCGGGCCAACAATATGTCAATATTGACAATACTAGTTCGCTCTCGCAAACTTTGACTTTTGGTTGGGGTGACCATGATTCGGTAGGGTTATTGGCTAAAAGTCTGCCTATAATTGATGTTTTAGTTTTTAGAGTTTCCTAAGCAATCATTTTCAGTTATAAACTGTTCCATAAATCTGTATGTAACTGTATTCAAGCTAATTTTAATTAATAAATCCAATTGTAGGTTGAGTGAAATAAATTATTAGCAATCCTTCTAGTTTGGAAAGAAGACTAGTGCAACTAATATGTTTGTTGTAAAAAAGTTTGTTACAAAACTTCTCCGACATAGAACATAATGTCTGCAAAAGATAAAAATATTTAGGCAAGTTCGGTTCCGGTAGTTAAGTTATATTTACAGAATTACAGATATTAGTAAATAACCATAACTATCACTTATAAAAGAAATCATAATTCATAACAAAACCATTAATTTCTCAGTTGCTTCATTTACTTCGATTATAAGTTGTTCTCTTTGTTTTTGCTTTTATGTACTTATGAGGTTCATTGAGAAGTCTTTGGTTCATAAAATAATCTTAAAATCTGAAAAATAAACGATTTAGTATGTCGTTCAGTTCTGGGACTATACGCATTAAATCGTATCTTTGCCAACTTTAACCTGTTTAACCCGTTTGACCCACAAAATAAGTTTTCATAGTTTGCAGTAGGATACAACAGAAGAGGAATCGAGGAAACCGAATTAAAAGGTACAAATAGTAATTCAAATCCAGTGGCACTGCTAGACCGTAACAAATGTTTTGAGGTTGTTGCCGCTGCTGTTAAAAGCATCGTCTCTGATTCGGTTGTTGATCTGAAATGTCCCGAGGTACAAGTTTCACTCATCTCTGTTTTTTTTGTATTCTTGTTGAGAAAATTGCAGGTCCCTGTTGTTTTAGGATATTTGCTGACAAAAGTATCTGATATTCCAGCTTACCGTTCTTATTGAGGTGCTACCCGTTTCTGGGATACCCAACGGGTCTCCTATAGTTGCGGTTTCAGTTCTTCCCCAAAAGCTCATTATGACAAAGCCTCGCCTTTGCATCAAAGCTTTGGTTCCTGATGTGAAGTCAAAGAAATGAAAGTCTAAAATGATGATCGATTTTGTAGTTTTATAGCTTTGAGTTTTGACTTGTTTTACGTTTTTAAAAATTGAAATTATTTACAAGGAAATGTCTCGTCTGGTAAAAAATATATTATCTTTCGAATATGAATGTAGTCGGCCGTCACATTGGCAATTCATCTATTCTAAAAAACATTACTTCCCTCTTAAAGACATTCTTAGTTTATGTGTTATGGTGTGGTGGTGGGCGTGTTGACTCCGCCATATCAGTCTCTGACTTCGAATGAGACAATCGCAGATGCACACCTGCGTTAGGATGCTTTGTGAGTTGGGATGCTTTCATGAATGTCATTTTAGGCCTTAAAACATGTTAATGCTAGAATCTATTAAAGTCTCTACCTCTATAAAAATGAAGTATCTAACAAAATAATTAGTATCTACTTACGTATCATTATAAATATGTTGAAGAGTGTATAAATCTGATTTTAACATTTTACGTATTTCACTTCATATCTTCAATAATACGGAGTATCACATAAAAGAAATCATTACATATTTATGACATTTACCATTCATTTTTTTAGAATGACAACTTACACACTCTTAGCTATATATAAATCACTTTTTTTTACATCTAGAGACTTGAATACTCAAAGTTAAGAAAAAAGAACCATATCCAACATATTGGTACCGCACTATCGCTATGTACTTTAATATTAATATATTTTTTTTCCTTAAAACTTAGGAAACATGCTTTAACAAAATACATAAATTAATTAAAATTTACACCGGGACAATTACAGACTAACGGAAGATAGACGGGCAACAAGCTGCACCGCTACCCCTTTTTGAATAGCAAACCCTACCTTACTAAACACAACGTTCCCTTTAGCATGGACGGAGTTACTGCTGACCACCTACTAAACACAACGTTCCCTTTAATATTATTTTTCAAATATCTAAATCACGCAAGTTCTAATCATAAAATAAAAGAGAATGATTTATACTAAATAATTTGTATATATTTCATAAAAAAATTGATCAAAACTTTTAAATGCTGAAATGTATATTTAATATTACTTTTTAATAGTTAAATATTATTTTATGATATTTCTTTTTTGTTGGGCATCTACTATAAATTTAAGTATCTACTTTGTATTTAACATTTATTGTATTTGAGTTCTGACAAATATATGTGTTCATGTTTGTTCGTTTAAAAAATAAGCATCCTCGTGTCCGATTATGTTCGTTCATTTAAAATTTAAACGATTAGTTCGCGAACATAATTGAACAAAGAAAAATAAACATATGTGAAAAATATGTAAATGAACACAAACAAACATAAATGAAGACAAATGAACACAAACAAAAAAAATATAAAACATAAAGTAAATAAATCATTCAAAAACCACATCAAAATAAGTTGCTAAAAGTACATGAATACATGATTCACGAACGAACATACACAAACGTAAATGGACAAACATAAATGGACGTTTACGAACATAAATGAACGAACGAAACATGTTTTCATGTTTCTTCGCTTACTTAAATGTACACCCACTCTTTTCATGTTCATTCGTTTAATAAACAAATATAAACAAGTTTTCTAGCAAACAATTTACAAACAATTCACTGAATGTTCGGTTAAACACGTCTACTTATAATGTATTCATGTTCATAGCGCGAACAGGTTTTTAAGTAAGTTCCATTCTGATGGGTCATTGGCTATGCTTACTATTGATTTTTGTAATGCCTTCAACTTGGTGGATAGGACTGCCCTTCTGAATGAGGTTCGGGCCCGATGTCCATCTATTTCCTTATGGGTGAACTTTTTATATGGGCAACCGGCCAGGCTATATATGGGGGATGACCACATTTGGTCCACCACTGGGGTTCAGCAGGGGGACACTTTGGGACCTCTTCTTTTCGCCTTAGTTCTGCACCCACTTATTCATCTAGTCCAGAGTTCCTGTAAGCTTCTCTTTCATGCTTGGTACCTAGATGATGGTACAATTATTGGGGACTCTAAAGAGGTTGCCAAAGCTTTAGATATTATCAGGTCGGAGGGTCCCCTCCTGGGCCTTGAACTTAATATTAAGAAAACCGAAGTATTTTGGCCGTCGTGCAATGGGGTTAAGGTGCAGGAGGGGGTGTTTCCCTGTGAGATTGGAAGACCGGTGCTAGGTGTGAAACTCCTCGGGGGAGCCGTTAGCCGGGATGTCGGGTTCATCAGTGAACTTGCTATGAAAAGGGCTTCGCGAGCTGTGGAGTTAATGAGCTATCTCCCGCATTTGCGGGACCCTCAATGCGAGCTCCTTTTGCTTCGCTCATGTATGGGAGTTGGAAAGTTGTTTGGTCTCAGAACATGCCAACCTGTGTATGTAGGGGAAGCAGTTTCTGTGTTTGACAATGGCCTTCGGGGGCGATTGAGGACATCGTGGTTTGTGGTGGTCCCTTCTTTGGAGATTTTCAATGGAGGTTGGCATCACTTCCGACTCGTTTTGGAGGTTTGGGTTTATGTTCAGCTTCAGACGTTTCTATTTATGCGTTTGTGGCCTCGAGGGCGCAATCTTGAGAATTACAAGACCACATTCTTCGAGGTTGTGGTATTGATGGGTTTGACTCCGATTATGGGAGTGCAATAGATCGGTTGCACATTTCACTTCCCGATTTTGACATTAGCGGTTTCTCTAATAAAGACACCGCCCCCCTAAAGCCCAACATGCTTTGGCGAGTGCTCTTTATAGTGGAATCATCAGGAGTTTGAAAATGAAATTTGATTTATCTCCTCGTCAGAAAGCGGTGTTTGAATGTCTTCGGGCTCCTCGGGCTCAAGATTTCTTAAGTGTCCTCCCTATTGAAGGATTGGGCCAACATATGTCGGCTTTGGAGTACCCGGGCCATCCTGAAGTATCGGTTAATGATCCCTTTGTTTCCGGTAGATGAGCCGTGCCCGGTTTGCCGTAAGGTTTGTTTGGATTCTTTTGGCGAGCATGCGGTTCACTGCAAAGAGTTGCCTGGGTTTAAGTACATGCATGATTTGGTGAGGGATGTTCTATGCGATGTTCTTAAACGAGCCGGAATTTCGGCCAAAAAGGAAGCCCCCGTAAACTTTCTTACGGATCCTCAAGAAGGAAAATCTACATTACGACCGGCCGATATACTTGTTTTTGGGTGGGTAGGGGGAAAACACGCTTGGGTCGACCTCACAGGAGTGTCCCCTCTTGTTGGGATCAGGGACACTGGATTTGTAGCAAGCCAGGCGGCATCGGGGAAGGTTGCTAAACACGAGAGAGCTTGTTTGGAGAATCAACACGTGTTTATCCCCTTCGCCTTTGACACTTTTGGTTTTTTTAGCTCCGGATGCCGTGGACCTTTTGAATAGGGTTCAGAAAGTTGTGTATAGTAACGTATCAGCCCATAAGAATCAAAACTTTGTTTTTAGTCGGATTAGGTTTGCTATCCAAAAGGGGGTTGCGGCGCAACTTGTTGCCTGCTTATCTGCCACTTCATTGTAAATCGTTTGGATGTTTCTATGAAATATAAAAGGATTCTTATAATATGTATAGATAAAAAGTTAATAATATATAGATGGTACGAAACTGGGGTGAAGGTGCAGACAGTAAATAGTGGAGAGATTTTGGAGGTATTAAACAGAAGGCTTCTGTTAAACCATCATTCCATCTCTGTGGACTGTAGGCATTCTCCCTCTCTCATCATCATGAACTCTGTCACCTACTACTTTTTCACTTAGGCTGAGGGGTGTGGGGGGCGCGAGAGGGGGCGTGAGTGGGGGCGCCAGCCAATAATATTGTGACGTGTGGCAGAGAGAGAAACTTGATAAGATGGGTGTTGGTAGTGGTGATAGCGCCCCGGGCCATGGTGTGGAGGGGCGCGAGAGGGGGCGCGAGCGGTTTATTTTTTTATTTTTTTATAAATGTATTAAAAAAACGTATTATTAAAAAAACAAGAAATTATTTAAAAAACACACATTAATTAAAAAAACACATTAATATATAAAAAAAAATTAAAGTACTAAAGAAAAACATTATTCTTATTATTCGGCTTCGTCTTCTTCGATCAACCTCTTCCGGATACGTTCCTTTTGTTTTTCCATCAGCATTTGGTCGACCGGATTTAGGTGGCTGAAGTCTCTTGCAAGGAAGTCCAAATCTCTCATTCTTTTTTTTTCCTTTTTGTCAATAGAGACCACCTCCATGGTTTTGTTGAATTTATTGAGGGATTCAACAAGATCGTTGATGTTTACGGCTTCCCCCTCAGCCGGTTTTTTCCCCCTGGCGTCCCTTCCCAATGGCCGCCTCCTCGGCGGTGAAGACGTTTCCTCCCCCGCAACGTTTAGGTCGAATCCAACCCGGCAATCCGACCCGGCGGAAGTGCTGTACGCTCCAGACGAACTAGTTTTAGTCCGTTTCGGCCCTACTTCCGCATCAAGGTCCGGCGCCACCAGCTCAACCCACTTGGAACACCTTCTCAACCTCTCCCACACCTTTACACCGTCCCACGTCTTCACCGTCCCATACCTCCGCAGGCACTCCTGCTTCCACTCTTCGACAGTGAAATTATAGACCGCCAAATCATCACTGCCACTTGGTCTCATACGACCGGCGTTCCTGTTGAACAGATTAGTAAACAAGCCGACAAATTTTCTGATTTCGGTCCACCGACCCGAAATCATATCGGGGTTCCGCTCTGTACTCCCAACGAGCGAATAGAACGTCTCCCTAACCTTTGTCCAAAAGACCTTGCTCTTTTGGTAGTCGGCTGCAAAATGCATAAATAAATTTGTAAGTCATTTAACTTTTTTATTTAACTTATTTTTAAAATCATTTTTAAAAACGTTAAAACAATTACCGCAACGCCGATCCTCAGAAATGGCTATCCAAGCCCGACACAGGGCTTCCTTCTCATCCGATGACCACGGAGTGATTTTCCGTTTCGCCCTTCCAGTCGAAGCCGAACCCGACCCGTCCGTTGCAACTTGTTTTTTCCGGTGGACGCGTCTTCTTTGTCCCGCAGCTTCACCTTCTGGTTCTGGTTCTTGTGTCTCCGGAACTACAAAGTTAGGAGACGGTTGTATGTTGGATGGTTGAAAGCCGGATGGTTGTTGCGACCCCGAATAAAACATCGGTTGGTCCGGTGCCGACCATAAATCGTCGTAACTGTAATCTGATTCTAGGTTTGGGTACCAATTTCCAGCCATGTTTTTAAAAAAAGGTTTGGAAGATGGAGTGATTTTGGGTTTTGGGTGTGGTATGAGATATTGGTATGTGATATTGGTATGTGATATTGGTGTTGGTTTGGGTTTGATATAGGTTGAACACAATGAAAAAATCGGGTTTGATTTTGGTTTGATATTGGTTGCAATGTATGGTATTATATAGAGTAAAAAAATCTTTTTTTTTTTAATAAAAAACGAGCCCAACGGCTCTTTTCACGCATTCCCAGACCACTTTCACGCTCCCCCCAGCCGCTACCCCACCCGCGCCTGCCTCTTTTTCCGTGCTCGCGCCCCTTTCGCGCCCCTCTCGCGCCTCGGTGGTGTGGTCCTCGCGCCCCGGGGCGCGAGCGTCTCGCCTCTTGCGCCCTTTCTCGCGCTCCGCACCCCTCAGCCTTAGGCTGAGGAGTGTGGGGCGCTAACCCCACACCACCGGGGCGCGAGCGCGGAAATCCAGGCAGGCGTGAGCCTGGTCGCGGGAGAAGAGAGAGAAAATGGATGTTGGGAATGGAGAAATAGCCGTTGGGACCCGATTAAATTAAAAAAATAATATTTTTTACCTAAATAATACCCCATTTCATCTATAAAATACCCCATTTCACCCATATCAATCACCACAACTTCAAAATAAAACCCAAAATCAACCCATCTTCCCAACTTTTTTTTTTAAAATAATGTCGTCGTACTCGTCTGATTCCGACTCCTCCGAAGAGGATGATTTGCTTCTTCATGTAGGGGAGTTTTGACCGCAACCGTGGTCGATCTTTAGTATGTTTTTTTTTGTAATTTGAATTTTAAAAAAAATATGTGTTTTTTTAATAATTTATAGGTTTTTTTAATAATACGTTGTTTGAATATATTTATAAAAAAATTAAAAAAAAAATTCGCTGGAGCCCCTGCTGGAGCCCCTCCACACCAGGGCCAGGGGCTCCAACGGGGGCTCCAACACACCCCTTATCCAGTTTCTCTCTCTGCCACACGTCATAATATTATTGGCTGGAGCCCCCACTGGAGCCCCCATTAGAGCCCCCCACACCCCTTAGCCTTATATATAAATAAATAAATAAATAAAACTATTATAAAGTCAAAGGCCCATTCTAGTTATTCCAGATGCAATATTTCAATAACCAATAATATATTATTTTTAACTTTAGTATATAATAGTCTATAATATATCCTATACGGCATATGACACACATGAGAAAATGTATTAAATAAACTAAAATTATTATTTTATATCAGACTTTAGTTAATAAATATGCAACATATAGTCATATACTATATTTAAATTTAAATGTTTGTCTTATGCTTTATGGTTATTGATGAGGATATATATTTAATGGGGGTTTTAATCAATGTTGGTATATAAGTAAACGTTATAAAAAACTAATTGGGTTAGACTTGTTAAAGAAAAGCTATATGCTGAAAATTGAGACTGTTCTTATATTTTTTTAATTGGGATTAGTATTGACCAATAGTTCAAAATTTAAATTATTAAATTCAAGCATCCCAGTATGAAAATATACATAAATGAGTATAAAGATCATACTTATATATAGGTGGGGAACATACACAATTAAACGCTCAAACACTTCGTGGGAAGTATAATTGTTTGGTGGTTATACTTGTCGATAGTTGGACCATGTGAAAACCCACTGTTCTAAGATCGTTGATGTTGTAGCTGAAGTCCCAAACTTTAAGTTTAACATGTTCATTATAACTATGCTCATTTTTATGTTAATTAACTAATTAAGTAATAATGTTAATATTATTAATCTTAAATTAGTAATACTTTAAGTAAAGCTCTAAATTTGAATTCAAAAGATAGAAGATCAAGCGCTCGGTATTGGACATTAACACACAATTCTTTAAGTCTAAATCAATATTTTTTGTTGGTGAAATATGTTTTAGTTTAAGTTTCCAGTTAGTTGTAAAGGCATCTAATGTTGTTTGATTTTGTCACTGTATATATAATTATATTAGAATTGTAAGTGTAAGGTATCAAAGATGTCCAAAAAGAATTTTGGGACCATATTTTTGCACAAACTTATACAATAAAGTTGTTTAAAAATATATGGTTTTGTAAAAAAAAAGTTTTAGATAAAGGTCGAATGGAGGAGTTTTAAACAAAGTATTAATAAGTTAGTGATTAAAAGAGATTTATCACAAACACTAGTTCCACCACCACCTACTTGACACCCCCTTCCCTATCAGCGTCACCACCCTCGTCAGGGCCGACTCCGAAAAGCCGAAAAATTTTTTGGGCCAAATTAAGGCGAAATTTTTTTGGGCCTTAAATAAAAGAAACATTTTGTTGTGTTTAAACAATTTAATTATAAATGAGCTTATTTGATTATGATTTAAGTTGTGTAAAACATTTTGTATAAAAATAAGCTTAAAATTGTCTCAAATAAAACTAGAACCCACAACCTTTTGGTTAGATGTCATACCCCTTTACCATTAAACCAAACTAGTGGTTATGTAATTGTGTTGAAACATTGATTATACACATGTTTTTGATAAAAATACATATAACTTTTTTTGAAAAAAAAAAAATTCGTGCCTAGCAAGGTGTTGGGCCTGTGGCCGTCGACTACCCTGCCATGCCTCAAAGACGGTCCTGATCATCGTCGAGTGTTGGCAACAGCCGCCGCAGACGATTAAGTAACCAACCACCACTGACGTCGAGCGAAAGATTCCATCGATCGACTAACTGACCACCGTTGCCTTCGTTGACCAATTGACACTTCCTCTTTCTTTTTTTAAGTCGATCAAAAGCTGTCAAAGAATAGACACGATTGTGATCATATTGTTTTGGATTTGGAATGTTTTGGACTAGCACTAATTATGTTATCACGACGCGCGATGTCTTTAGTTGCCATCCTCTCAAGTAATTAAGGTAAAGTATCTTTAAATGGGTAGGCTAAACGCACATTTCTCCTCTATTTATCATACCCCATCTCTTATACTTGCAATTCTTGACAATTTTATTTGACATATTACCCCATCCAATTTTTTTTTTCCATTTATAGTCTCCTTTAAATTTTTAAATAGAAAACTTTAAAGCTACTAATTTATTATAAAAAAAAATTAAAACTAAATTAGAAAAATGTAATTATAAAAACCTTAAAATTACTTTCTCTAAAAAGTTTACAAACTATTTTGATAATATTTCTCTAGCTAGTTTCATCATTTTTTTTATCAAGTATTCTTAAAAAATAATGGTATAGAAATGATAAAAAAAATTTGTATAGTGCATATATTCTTATTATGTCTCTTCCATCCACATAAAAAATAATAATAATAATAATAAAATCAAAACAATTTAAAATTTTCTCTTTTTTATCAAGTCATATGTTATTTAATATTTTTCTATCTGTTAAAAACGAATACAAAATTTTTTAAAGTAAACTATTTCTATAGCTATTTTTAAAAAGCACTTTATAAAATATATAAAAGCAAAAAAAAAAAAAAGAAAAGAAAAAAATTGTTTTCTAGTTGTTTTCAAATAATTAAAAAAATGATTTATAATATACATAAAAAAAACTTTCCTTAAAAGGGTAGGAAAAAAGATCTTTTAAACTAATGTTAATAAATAAAATATAACAAAATGACAAAAAGTAAACAAAATAGTATAACTCGTATCAACGTGAAACTTCAAGAAGGGGAAGATGTGGAGGGAAGTCAGTTGGTACCGGTTCGATGCGCTATTATAAAAGTTGTGACAAAAGTTTTATTACCAAAGTACGTTGATGGGCAAAAATAAATATGTAGAGAGTTGAGGGGCCAAAAACGTATTTATGCAAACCTTATTAAACAAAAGTTGATGTGTGTATATATATATATATATTGGATGAGTATCATTACAGAACTGTTAAATTATTTAAGAACTTGAAAGAACCCTTGAAAACTAACGTTTTTTATAAAAAAATTTGTATGTTAATGTTAGTTGAGTGTAGCTTTATCATTTTTATATCTATATTTACGATTACAATTTTGAAAATTAGTTTTTATACATATATATGTTTTATTTTACACGTATGTAAATTTGTTAATACATAAATTTTACACATATGTAAACTTATTATTTATATTTGTAATAAAAATTTTTTATATAAAATATGATAAAACTACTCTTAAATAATGTTAATATATAAAAAAATTAGAAAAATGTTTGGTTGTGTAGAGTTCCTAAGAGTTTTTAACTTTTTAGAGTTCTTAAATGATATATATATATATATATATATATAGGATGGTTCATGTGAGAAGTGATATTAGAGCGAGAAGTGCGAGAAGTGAATCTCAACCATTCATTACACAAATCAATGGTTCAAGATACACAATGGCATTTTTGTAAATATTTTGAAAATTTGCACTAATGTTTTATGCTTAAAGAGTACAATTGTCATACATCATGCAGCTTACAGTAAGTAACGTATGGCATATCTCTACTTTCACTCTTAAACTGCTCAGCATAAATTCTAACGTATGTCAAGATTTAATTCCTTCAAAAAGTTTATGCATCTGGTGGTTTTGTTATTATTATTTTTTCTTTGTGTAAAAATAGGTTATGTTATGTAGTTAATAATAAATGAGGATTAGGAATAGGTGTACGTTTGTGAAACCATAAAATAACTAACGATAAAGAAATACGTACATGCATACGTTGGTACGTACCTACGTCCCTACATGCGTACATCCCTTCGCGCTAACGTACCTACTTACCCATGTGTGTATGACCCTACGGACATACAGACAGACATACCTACATACGAACAGTCATGTGTGCATACGTACGTGCATACGTAGGCATGCACACCTACATACGAACATCATACGTACATACCCACATACATAGACACACCTACATACAAACAGTCACGTGTGCGTACGTACCAACATACAAACATCATACACACATACCTACATACAAACAATCTTGCTTGCATACGTATGTACATATGTAGGCATGTATAGACATACATACCTACATACATTCATGAAGTGTATGCGTTCGTATATAGGTCCATATGTACCTGCATACCTTTGTAAATGACAGTTGGTTTGTACTAATTGCATGTGTAGGTGTTTTATATGTAGATTATGGCGTTGTGTAGTTGTTTGTGTGGTATAACAATTTGTTGGTTGTGTATGATGTTTTGTGTAACTATATCATCTATGTGTAGGTGTTGTTGGTTGTGTATGATGTTTTGTGTAACTATATCATCTATGTGTAGGTGTTGTATGCTTGATCTGTAGATTCCTAATAGTTCTTTTTTGTGTAGAAAAATATGTTCTTTGGTTTTTGTATTTTAAACATAAGTATAATTTTATTTTTCTTTGATTTAGGTTATTATTATCTATGTATGAAACATTATGGATTGTATATGTGGTTTCCTTAAGATGTAGGTTATTATACATATAAATAAATAGCAAGTATTGGCGCCACAGAAACTTTAAAAGAACACATGCAAAAAAACACATATAAACCGGATAACAATTGTGGTCATAGAAATTTGTGTTCATGTTTGGGTGACGTCGTATAATCAGAATATAATTAACCAAGTAATAAAAAATAATTGAAACCTCCAATAATTAAGAGTTACTATATATAAATTTATGATAGATTACAAACATACCCTTATATATAATTTAAAGGAAAAATAAAAAGAAAAAATATGATTGGTTGTAATTACTTCTCGCACTAAGAACTCTTCTGAAATGAACCTAATCCTATATATATATATATATATAAAAGAGTTCAAATAAAAAACAAGTGTTTTGTAAGAAGTGTGAGAAGAGCTTTAAAATAAAACAAATCACCTAAATATGACACTATACACTGTAAATATGAAACAATACAATTATTTAGAAACTACCAATCTCAACCACTAGATCATAGATCCAATGGACTAGATCTATTCTTATTCTTCTCACAAAAATATTATTTTTTACATTAACCCTACCCTATATATATACATATATATATATATAACCTGTGAAACAAAAGTTGACTGACCTAAAACGTATAGCAAAACTTAAACTAAAACTAAAACTTGATAGGCCAAAAATGTATATTTGCCGAAGTAATGGTAGAAAAACTTAAAAAAATTAAAATTTTCAAGTTGCATATTAATTATACATGTAATGTTAAATTTTATATATGAGATAAAAAGTAAAAAAAATGGTTTTTCCTTGTATTTTTCCTACAATAATTAATTTTTGATTTTATAGAAAAGAACTATCACAAAAGAATTAATACAGGAAAAATAGAAGTACTGATTTATCAACATTTGGAAAAGAATATAATAAATAAGGGGGTCGGGTTGGATTGGAGGGAGTATGTAAAAATTATTCTCCCGCTTCACCGTACGCAATCATGGCATGGAATACCATCGTGTCAGTCACTTTCTTTTCTACAAAACATTTTATTACTCCTTATTTCATATATTTTCATTTAATAGATAGGGTGATGCTAACCTTAAATTTGAATCAATATCCTATCGCATTATACAGGTTATATGATTTCATACGGGTCATACGATAAGAACGATCACCGTTAGTACTCATATAAGTCATTTACGTGTTGTACAAACATGTTATATGATTTCATACGGGTCATACGATAAGAACGATCACCGTTAGTACTCATATAAGTCATTTACGTGTTGTACAAACATGTTATACGATCTACGTACAAACATATTATATGATCTGTATGATTTAGCAAACAACACCTTATTCGGGCACTCAAACAACCTATATGACCGGCCATTTTGAGCATGTATGTTATACAACTTATATGATCATTTTTACATGTCATATGACCCGTGTGAGGTCACATGCTCATATGTGCCATATTACAAGTCAATGGTGTTTATTTTCTAAGCTCATATTAAATTTGTTCAAATCGATTTGGTATTCCGATCAGTTTGAAACTTTTGTTTAGAAGGCTAAAAACTATCTAATCGTGAACGGTTTAATTTACAGTTAATCACTGATTAAGGTAGGGGCAGATCCAGTGTTTGGCCAGGGGGAGCATTTGCACCCACTGAAATCTATAGTTTTTCTTATAAATTTGTAATATATTAGATCCAAAGACCCAAGTGACTCATCCAAAAAATTTTTAGCGACCCATCCAAAAAATATTTAGTGACCCATTCATGATTTTTCAGATTTTAAGTCCGTAATTTTGTTATAAATAATAAGAATTAAGCTCATATAAAACAAATTAGGTTTACTAAACCACTTTAACTGAAAATTTGGAATTAGTGGGAGACGAACAAATTAGGTTGATGACGGCTTCACATGTGGCATCTCATGTTAGATTTATTTAAAAATTGTGATTCCAAAATCTTGATTTTATTCTAATATAAAACAAACATTCATGATTCATGGTTCATCACTTGTTAATTTATTTCTTTCGTATTTGAATTCTACAACTACAAGGCGGTAACCGGTTTCGATCTTTTGTTTAAAAAAAATAATGCCCTTTTCTTGAAATTCAAAAGACGAACAGACTAGGGTGATCTTTGTTGTCTTATGGTGAATGATTATTTGGTTTCTTGCTTTCTAATTTATTCATTGTATGAGTGTACCGTTTATTATTATTGTTATTTTTTTTAGTGTTATTCGCTATTTAACTTTGTAATCCATGTTATTTGTACAGTAAGAGTTTTTAGCTATGACAACTATGAAAAGGATTTTGTTATTAAATTACAAACTCCATCTGCCGGACCCAGTTTAGTTGATCTAGATAATCTTCCTTGGGATCATGTCGATAGAAAAAGAATTTTAGATTGCCACCCTAATCAAAGAGACGAGATACGGAGAAAGTATTGGCTTAATGGACCTTGCCAACCAGGTGGACATGGTCATGTCTTTCCATATAGAAAGATAGGGTCTACAGAACTACATTTCAGCACGGGTTGGTATGATAAATACGGTAATTGGTTAAAGTATAGTATAATTTGTAGTGTTGAAAAAGAAGCACTTTTAAGTATTACAAATGAAGCTGTAATTGATTGTTTTTCATAAAATGAAATCACGTAGATGTTAATTGTAATATGTATATTGTTTATCTTTAATGAAATTTTATTTACATTTCTATACGTAGTTTGTTTAATATAATTTTTTACTCGACCCGTTTCGGTTTGACCCGACCCATTTTGGTTTGACTTGTTTTAGTTTGAATTGACGAGTTCTAGGTTGAACTTTTTTTTTTGCACCCACTGGCTAAATTTTCTGGATCCGCCACTGGATTAATGATCATAGGTTTTCCGCTTGGTGGTTTTATTTAACTTTAACATGCATTATGCGCATGGTTGACTTTCGTTTAACAATGAAATATAAGGATCTAGGCTTTTAAGTTTTAATTGGAAGATAATATCTTTTTGTTCTTGATTGTAAAAAAATGTGTTTAAAACAAAATTTTAACACAATTATAAGTGTCACAAACCCGATACAAATAAATATATGAATTAAGTTCACTAATTTAACCTCATATCAAGTAACTCCAAAAATTTTAACAGTCAACCGACACATTGATCATCCGGTGCTCTAACTCACACAGATGCTGCCACTGCGGCCAGCCTCTTTTCAAGAAACAAATGAAGCCCACAACTCCTCCGTGTAGTACTTTGTGTTTGATTTGACTCCACCACTTACTAGCTACAATTTCAACCCTTGCAATAAAAAGAGTGAGATTTGGCAGTTTTGTTTCGAAGGACAAAGGATACACTAATTAACAGTAATATAAGTAAACAATGCTTCTGTAAATATAACAAGTTACGATATACGGCTTTTAAACCATAACATATATATAGATAAGAAAATCATAATATAACATTCTTAGATATATATCATACTTTTACTACAATATATCCATCAATATACCCTTTAAAAGAACATTCTAATTTTTTTTCCTAGCAACTTAAATTAAAAAAAACATCCATACTTGTTAGAAAATCCTAATCTGAAAGAAGAGGGGGGGGGGGGGGGGGGGGGGTGGGGGGGGGGGGTTACATATATAGTAACGAGTTTGTTAACACGCTACCCAATTCAGTTCAAATTAAAATTACAATTACGTGAACAAAACCATACATAAGAAACCGAAACAACAAAAACGAGAAGAAATCTTTCTTATCAAGTTTCGTTCCAAAAACCATGTCGTTTAGAGTATTTCAAATAAACCACCAAACACTGAAAATAATAACTCAGCCACATCCTTTTTCTTTTTCACCCGTATAGACGAATCCAATCTGTTCATAATGTTTTTAGGCCCAAAACTGATTGGAAAGTCTGATTCCAACTAACGATCTATCGCTTTTCATAATTTGAACGCAACGAAACACCCACCAAACACTGATCCAAAACATCCACCATCCAAGTATATTAGAGCATTATAATATACTATATCATATTTAATTAGGCTTAATAACTAGAAAATAATATTTGTGTTTTGATAGTTACAAAGTTATAGCATAGTTAAAAATAAAAATCCAAGTTAGGAGCAAAGAGAGGGATACTCTTTTAAAACATTCTCATTTAATCCTTTATCTTTAAATTCAAAATTACATTAAAAACATTACATTTTTTCTCTCATTTTTAATTATATAAGAGCATTCTCATCCCATCCTTTATAATTATGTGAGAGGAGTTTGCAAATTATATGGTGAGGTTATGAGTGGTTGTGAGTGTAAATTTAGGGTGGAGAGAGAAATGTAGTGATTTTTTTATAAATTTTGGGAAACATTGCTTGCCCCTATTTATTTTTTAATATTTGTTGGATTGGTTGTGAGTAGATGAGAGAGAAAACTGTAATGATAAATGTATAAAATATATTATCTAATTAAACAGAAAAAAGAAATGTAGTGTTTTTAGTGTAATTATAGAGATAGGGATGGTGAACGGGTTGAGAATGCTCTAATACTCGTTTATACCTTTATCATTACCCTTTTTTACTATTTCACTCACAACCACTTTCAACAAATATTAAAAAATAATAGGTGGTGAACAATAGCTTTTTAAATATACAGAAAAATCACTACGTTTTCTCTCTCATCTACTCACTACACCCTAAATCACTTCATAAATAATAAAAACTCCACTTATCAAATTTGATGGTTTAAATGTGAATACTCTAAACTAGTCCTTATTTTGAAGTCAATCCATTAAGTGTATCAGGGCGTTCATCGACCATTGGATCATTTCTTTGGTTTATTTCAAGTACTCCAATCAGCTATTGTATTTTGTGTTGGCCCAGATGGAACAAACAATCGAATCAAACAAACGGACATGAAATATTGGTGTGACAACCCTCGACTATTTTCACATAATCGAACAAACTTAACGAAGGAACTTTACAACCGAACTTAACAAAATTAGAGCATGTTTGGGATTGAGTTTGAAAAACATTTATTGGCTTATTCGTTTTTTCAAAAAACTATGTTGAAAAGCCAGTATTTGGGGCTTTTGGAAAACCGTTTTTTAACCTTTTAAAAAAGCTAAAATAAGAAAGATTTTTTGTGATTGCCAAACACATTTTAACTTATTGGCCTTTTGAAACCACCAATAAGCCAATAAACATTTTTAAACTCAATCCCAAACATACTCTTACATGAAGAAGAGACTCATTGACACACACCTGCTCTCCAAGGCAATTAATAAACTCTCACAAAGAGGAAAACTTTCTTAAACCTATTACAATGAAATTAATTAAAATATAACAAATAAGCCATTAACTTTATTAATAATTCAAGATTAAGCTTCATTTACCCCCTTAATCTTGAGTTGCTCTTTTTCTTGCTTTTGTACTGCCAAGGTGTTGAATTCTCAATAGCACTATCAACTTTTCAATTTTAATCATTGGTTCGCCTTTAACCTTTCTTTTTAGTTGTTTGTAACAAACCTGTTTAATAGATTCTTTACGTTCATCATTCAAACCATCTACATTGATCTCACATACAACTTTATTCCCCATGTTCTTTTTTACTTTTGTTTTTCTTTCTTTGCTCATCAAAACTTACAGATGAGTTATTCTTTTTTCTTTATCAGACCCTATCGGGCCATACATATCGAATCTTTCATTCGATTATGACTTTTTAACAACAACTACTCTATTGTTTATTTTCACACATGGTTGTAAATATGCAAACTTAATAGTTGCATCATTCATTTCATTTAGTACGGTATCCTTTCTCTCATCATTATGATCAGTAGCAGATTTCTTACTTCGTTTTTGCTCATTTATCTTAACATTTTTCTCATCTTCAAGGTTGTTTGTGTTACAAAAGCACACCTAATATTCACTAGCTTATCTTCTTCTTTCGAAGAAAGTCTTTCTTTTCCTTCTTTTAATCTTTCTTTTTCTTCATTGTCTAAAACAGCTTGAAAAACTTCTTCTTTCTTTGCGGCTTTCTTCTTACGTGCTTGTTCTTCTTGAACAGTCACTTCAAATCTTTCTTTCTTAGTGATATCATCCAATCTTTATTTCTTAGCGGCTTCTTGAGCTGCTTTTCATCTTCTGCCTTTCGTAGATAATCAGTTCCAAGAAATCGAATCTTCAAAGCATGCCATAATTACTTAGCATTCATGAGTAGGGGTGTTAATCGGGTCAACCCGATCGGGGTTCGGGTTAATCGAGTCGGGTTATTCGGGTTTTAAAAAAGAAAAAAACTAACCCGTAACCCGAACCTATTAAGGTTCGGGTTAACCGGGATTCGGGTTAGTCGAGTTAGGTTATTCGGGTTACTCAATAATTTTAAGCTTGATTTCATAGTTCTTTACATTAGATTTATAGATCTTAGCCATGATTCAATATTTTATACGAATGCCCCTAGTTTGTACTACGGTCTTAGAGCTTAGGGGGTGTTCAAGGTCCGGTACTAGAACAAAAACTAATGGTTTAACCGTGTCTCTAAAAGCTCTTAATATCTCTTATGATCTATGAAAAAAAGTAGAGGCTTTTGTATGTATGTTTCGAAAATGTTTTTGTGTGTGTGTGTGTGTGTGTGTGTGTGTATGAACACGGTTTCTGGAATGATTTTAGCTAATTGATTATAACTATATAGTACAACATCATTTCAAAAATAATAATTAACTGAAAAGGTAGAAAAGACATGCAAATTTAAAACCAATTTGTGTATCATATACAATTGGTTAATGAGAATTTAGATTGGTATTTGGAAATAAGTCAATAACTAAAGCAATCCTACTCTAACTTTATTGCTATGTTGGCAAGAAAGATTGAATTAAACTAATTAAGCCCACTATAATTATTCGAGTTAACCCGAAACCCGATTTTCATTCTATAATGGACTAGAAACCCGACCCTAATAACTATTCGGGTTAACCCGAATAACCCGATTAATACTTTTTGACCCGACTAACCCGACCCTAATTAGCTTATTCGGGTTCGGGTATTTTGGACACCCCTATTCATGAGTATTCCAAATTGTATCAAGATATCTTCCGGTGGGGTTTGACATATGTACCCCAATGCTCTGTACATCTTCCTTTCATCTACAATTACACCGATTGTAGGTTCAATAACGTCCCAAAAAGCCATAGTTTTTAAAAAATCCTCCCATCTTGATCGACCATACTTCGTAGTTCAATTTTGTCAATACCGAAAGTCCCCCAATCATCATTGTGTCTTTATATCTTTACTTTCTTTTCTTGTTTTATCTTTCAGTTAGAATTGATTTCTGATCCCGAAACCAATATCCAATATATAACCAAACATTACAAACTTTCCTTTTTCTTTTAGACGTACAAGCAAACCTACATCATAACCGCTATCTTATTGATCAATTTGCACGCATACCCGATTAAAAAACTTGGCTTCTTGTTCTTGATCGATGTGGTGATTAGTCGCTATCTTCGAATCTCGGTACAAGCTTGATACTGCTCTGATACCAATTGTTTGGCCATATGGAACAAACAAACACGAGATATTGGAGTGACAACCCTCGACTCTTTTCATGTAATCAAACGGACTTATCGGACGAACTTAACAAACTTATATGGTAAAAAGACTCACACAACAAACAATAACCTAGAACCCTATTTATAGATATACTTAACCGGCTCTTCAAGACAATTACTAAACTTCTCTCCAAGATAGAAACTTTCCTAAACCTATTACAATTCAGTTAATTAGAATATAACAAAATAAATCATTAGCTTTATTAATAATTCAAGTCTCAAGATTAACTTTCATTTCAACTTCCCGATGAATAAAAACTTTGACTAGTGTATTCTGTTTAACTTTCATTAACAATTCAGTTAATTCAAGACTCAAGATTAACTTTCATTCAAGACTCAGGTTCAACTTCCCGATGAATAAAAACTTTGACTAGTGTATTCTGGGTTCATATGAATAATCAACCATTGTATTTTGGGTGCCTCTATCAATTTGCTAACTTTTCCATGAATTTGTAAAAAATGAAGTGACATTTCCTTATTAGCTGATGCAATTTGGGTATTTTGGGTAGCGCCTCTAATACTATTAACATATTCCAAGCTACGGAGCCAAAGAAAAGAAAAAGTTATTAATGCCGCAACGGTTTAATTTGATTTGAATCTTCTAGGTATCTAAACGAGTTGAGTCGCTCGTGAGCTACTTGAGACTAATTCGTTAAAAGCTCAAATAAAAGAGCTAGAGCCGGAGCTCGAGCATTTATTGTAGATCGACTTGCCTCGCGAGCCTATTACTTACTAATAAAAAAGGCAACTAGTCGAGCCCAAAACAAGCTCAAACTTGAAAGATACTTACGGATCAAGTTTGAGTTTTAGAAATAGAGCTTTAAATGAGCCGAACACGAGTTCGGGTTTAACTTACCTCGTTTACCTCTATGTTTCAATGGTTTTGTTATGTTTTGGCTGATTAGAGGCCGTTACACATCTTGCAACTTGGTCTAAAAGCTGTCTAGATGGTAAATTCCATAGAATTCACACCACAAGAAAACACATTAAAAGTGATATAGAAATATAGAGATATTTAAATTTATATTATTAATATATGTATATGTATGTACAGTAAAATGGACGAATTAAAGTATATAAGCAGGGAGGTGCCAGAAAACTTTATTTGAAGCTCCAAATTGTCCTCCTGCTTCTGCCCCTACCTCTGCAATCAGTCGGCCTTTATGGTGTTGTCATTTAAGACATTCTCTTTGTTAATGATATCCGGCTCTTTGTCTCTATATGTATTAACATGCATGTTTCACTTTTATGACAAGTGCAATCATGTATTTGGAATAGTTACAATATATGCTTTCTTATTCATTTTATTAAATTCTGAATTAAAAATACTTATTTTCTCTTAAAACTTACAAACATTCTTACTAATACTTACATATTCAGATCATCACCATTTTTTACATTTATTTTTAGTAATCAAAGCATTAATCTGTTTTTTATTATTTAAATAAAAAATTATAAATGTCATCACTAAAATGTTAAGCCTAAAAAATAAATATATGTATATTAAATTTTTCTATTTGAGTTTTCTTAAAGTAGTATTAATATATTTATGTGTTTATGTAAAAGCAATACATATTTTCTTAATTTACTCCGTTATTACATTTAAAATGAAAGACAATTCTCACGTACAAGTTACTAACGTTTGGAAGCGGTTTGATAGTATTTTAATGGTCATTAAGATATTACATTTTAATAGTTTATTAGCTTTTAATGGTTAAAAGATAGCGGGCAAATTATACCTTGAATTCAGTATGGTGTTCAAAATAAATTAAATCAAGAAAAAGAAAAAATAAATTAGAATATAAGGATTACCTTATCCCTACCACCTCACCAAATGCACCAAGTGCATTTTCCTTAAATGCAAACTCCACCAATGTACTTCCCTTTAAATACTGAATCACATAAGTCTTTTTTAATGAGTTAAGACTAGATATTACAATGCTCAAACTCTAAAAGTTTTCGATTATAGCATGATGATCCATTGGCATACTAAAGTATTGGAAGGGCGGTCGTCCTAGAAAGTCATGAGTAGGCAAAGGTCGGTAATCACCAGATTAGTACGTCGTAAAAATTATGTGAATACCTCTAGTTGAAAGATGAAGAATTTAGTTAGAGAACTCGAACTATACTTTCAAATAACTAAACATGTTTAGATCATTGCCACAAAATGATAGTGCAATCGCCCGATCAAATCAACCACTAATGTCGAGGAACTTTTAGTAATAATGACGTCATTGACATATACAAGCATAAAAAAGTAACTAAATATTGACAATAAGAAGATAGATTTATATCAGAAAACACATTAACTTAATCAAATTTAGTGAGTGATGACTAAGGATAACTTGTAAACTAAGCTCTTAAGGGTTGCTTAAGGCCACAAAAAGCCTTATTTAGATAGGAAGTTTAATTCAAGTAATGATTATCTTCCTTGTGAAACTTCGGGTTTGGATCGTCCGAGGAGTGTCATCTTAAGTAGTTGATGTGCTATAAGTGTGACAAAGTGGGGCATTGTTAAAATTGTTGCTTAAGGCCACAAAAAGCCTTATTCAATGTTCAAGTGCCTTGAGCTTGTCTTAAAATTGTTAAAAACCGGGCCATGTAAGGAGTGATTACATAGTTTGAAAAAAGAGGACATAGAAGTGGGAGAAATTTGTCAAGCTAAGTTACGAGTTCAAGAAAGAAGATTGATGCACCGAGGCAACATGGGGGAATATTTAGATAACAACCGGAATTGCTAGAGTAATATGACATTGCATTGTTTGTAATTTCGTTGTAAAGATTGTAATGGTTTGGTTGCCTCGCCATTTGGTAACATTATATATAAGAATAAGGTTATCCAAACTAGGGGTGAGCATGGGTTAATTCTTTTGGTTATTACCTAAAACCAAAACCATAACCAAACACTTTTCGTATTGGTATTAGAGAGAAATGATAACTCAAACAATTTCTTTATTCTCGATCAACGCTTCCCAATTTTCAGAAATTAGTTACTTTAACAACCTTTGATGGTTATACGGGTATCCACAATACAAATGAGATGGATGTTTTTTTCGTAGAAAGAGTATCATGATGTGTCTAGACTTCAAACAATTTTCCTTAACCATGTTAATGGTCCAACATTACTGTTTGATAGGGAGTCAAAGTGAACATTCTAATAAATTACAAAATTTCATAGTTCTTACATAATAAGTCGGTTTTGGTTAATTCAGATTTAGCTAATCAGTTACCGACAATTAACCTACTTGCTAATATTGGCCCCTCAAATTCATCGACTTGTGACTTGGAGTCTAAAATTACGTCCAACAATGACCGCCTAATTTCCGACTCAAAATCGGTGGATCTTTGTCTCCAAACTTGTCTCATTTGACATGTATGATTAGACCCACAATATTGACCAATTCTGTTTTCACAACCATTTTGGTCTTGATCTTCTGGGACTCCTCTTGATCCATAGTTGTGTTCTTTCGTCTTTCCCGGACTCGACTACCTCTGTAACACTGTACCCGACCATTCCTTTGGTCGTATGAACTCGCATATCCACTCTTCTAGTTGCGATTCTAGTCATTTAGGTTGGAGAACAAAGCTCTTGGGGTTTAAATAGGGCATTAGGTTGTCATTTATAATTGATTCTTTTTCTATGAGCAACCACCCTGAGGTGGATGATAGTTATGTATTTCTTGATCAAGTTTATTGATATTTTTAGCTTCCAATCTTCTATTTGTCTATCTTTTAGGTTTATAGTAGTTTATTTGCCTCACCACCATATGTCTTTACCATTTCTATCAAATTCAAACCGAAATATAAATCTATGAGAAAACCAAATCTTAGCAATTAAGCTGACCGTAAAGAGTGTTACAAAAGCTCAAAAAGTGTTTTGGATCCTATAAGATTGACTTGTGATGGCGAGAGATTGTTAGCCTTAAATGTTAAGTGAACGTTTGATTATAAGTTATATGTCATGTAACATTCCACTTTTGAAAAGAATTAATGAAATAAATTTCGTTTATTTTATAGTGTGTCGTTTATAGGTTTAGATAAATAAACTAATAGAATGTGGGTTTGGACTTTAAAAAGATGGGATAAGAGATGGAATGGGCCCTAGGTCTATTGGCTTAAGAGAGTATAAATACCCATTAAACCCTAATCCTTTCCATTTTTATTCATCTCTACACCATAGCCTACACCATCAACAACACACACTAACACCATCCTATAACCCGAGCCAGGATCCGAAGGTGAAAACCCGAACCCGTTGGTGCTAGAGCATTGTGACGAACCAAAACAACATCAATACTAGATCGTGATCGTAAATCGACTCGTTTAAGGTACGTTTATGTCAAGAACTTGTTCGTTTAGGTTCGGATTACGTCTAGAAATCATAGATCTGTTTGAGTATGTTAAAAACGAATCCAACACAACAAATCCTACTGAAATCCGTTAGCAATTGATAGGTTAACTTGTCAAATGAATAATCGGGTCTACAATGGAACAAATCGCACCCTTTAAACGTGAATATTTGGCTGATTTGATGATTAAGGTTTGTTAGCGTTGTGATTCCGAGTTCAATGGTACTAATTTCATGATGTTTCGTTAAGAATCTAAGGTTTAGTTGCATATCTGGTATATGTCGACCATTTCGTGTTCTTGACGATTTTGACTTTGACACTGAGTCAAAGTCTGGATAAGAACTGTTAATAATTCGTTATGACTGATCATTCGTCACGCGGTCATGGTGAATGGGACTCATTCGTACGACTTGATAACGAATGAACCTTTAATTCGTTATCTATCCATTCGTTATATTCAGATAACGAATCAGGTCACGTCAAGATAATGAATTAGGCTAACGAACTAGAATAACGAACCAGACCATGTTAAAATAATGAATTAGGTGATTCGTTACTCACCCTTTGCTATTTTAAGATAGCTAACCAGAATAACGAATTAGCTAGCGAATCAGGTCATGTAAGATAACGAATCATGCTTAATTCGTTAAGGTGAATGAGTTAGCGAATTAGATAATAATTTAAAATCCTAACGAACCAGCTCGACCCCAGCTAGAGGCTCTGCCCCTTGGACCCTGCTAGGGGCTGCCGCCCCTAGAATCCCGCTGCCAGGGGCGCTGCCCCCGGACCCCTGATCGTTGAGGGTTATAATTAAATTAGAGTCACGATATGGATAGTGATAGTAATTAATACGCGTAATTATTATACAGTTAGCCGTGCACAACTAAAGAAAGAGATAACTATTAATGGTGAACGTAACCGAGTTCAGGTGAGTTTCTAGCCCAATTTTCTTGTTATGTTTTCGAGGCTGTGTGCATACTCGATGTGATAATTAATACACTTACCTTAAATGGTAAGTGTATGCCATGTATGATTTATCTATCGTATGCCATGTATGATTTATGTGATAGATATTATGTTATGAATGTGAACAAAAGCTTGTCGGTACGTGAACGATCTTCGGATATTGCACGTATTGACAAGGGAGGTATGTATATGAAAGATGAATGTGTGATATATATATATATATATATATATGTACAACATATGAGTATGTATAAATGATTAATGAAAGTATATGTATGTTACGGGTATGTAAAGAAAGAATGTACGAAGATGAAGAAGTAAGTGATCAGACCCTAATAATATCTGAGATAGAGAAGAAAGAGATCAGACCCTAATAATATTTGAGATAGAGAAGAAAAGAGGGATCCGACCCTAATAATATCTGATATAGACAAGAAATAGATTAGACCCTAATAATATCTGAGATAGAAAATGATGGTAACTATATAGTATGAAAGTAATAAAGTATAAACGTATGTATGAAATTATGTAATGAAAGTAAATTAGTAAGTAATTATTATGTATCTACGGATGCATAATTGAAGGTAAGTATATGTATTATATAATGTGTGATTAACTAGAACTCACTCAGCGTAGCTAACTTTTAATATGCACGCAGGTGAGTAGGATGAGACAGCTGGTTTGAGCGGGGACACATGACAGAAGAATAAGAGTTTGGCATCTGAAGACTCATGATGTTTTATATTTAATGTTTTAATTTTGAAAGACAAGAATGTTTTATGACATGTTATGAATTATTATGTAATGTTTATGAAAGTTTTTATCTTCCGCGAAGGTTTTAATTAACTCTGATATAAATAGAACTGTGTTTATGAGTAAATCCAACGTCCAATGTAGGGCACCGGTAACAAGGCCTTACATGTCAAAAGTGTAATAGGTAAAGTGTAGTTTAGTTTATGTGTCTCTTATGTAAATATGTAAAGTCCAAGGGTCTAGTGTATATTGGTTAAACTATGTATCATACGAACCAACGCAACGATTCATCAACACTCACGTTAGTTCGTATTTAATGTTATATATATGTCCATCGAGTCTGTAAAGCATAATACGAGTCATTCGATAAAAATCAAAACCATGTACTTTTTATGAACTCTTGAATATTAATCCTGGTCCTTCAAAGAGGGCAGCCTAAAAATTCTTTCTGCTTAGTTCTTTTCTTGATTTTAAATGTTTTGATTTAGTAGTTAGGAGGATATAAAAAGCGTTAAAATTCCTTTAATATTCTTATTGTGGTCCGCTTAAGGTAGCAGATCTAGTGAAGGCAAAATGAACATTTCAAGTGGATAATTCTTATGTAGGCATGCATGTGAACAGGAAGAGTAAATCAGTCTATTTAAAGTACATTTCATGTGGATAATTCTTATGTAGTATATGTAGTTCATCTGTGTTATTACCAATTCTATAAAGCGATATCAAATATTTCATTAGTATAATGTCTTTTAAGTTATTTAAGGAATATTTAAAATTACAGCTTTAGAAAATAAGTTCTTTCTTAGGTACTTTTTAAATAACCGGAAAATTCATGGGTCCATCAATACCCTATTAAGCAACGTGAGATCCAATAAAACTCACTTTATGTTGACAATAAGACCTTCAAAGGGTTAAATTTATAAAAGGATGAAAGAAAGGTAGATTCATGTATGAAATTCTACATATTATTTTTCCATAACTAAATAGATACTACATGTATTCATTTAACTCTCATATATTTCCAATTTGGTTGAGGTTTAAAAACACATTAAGAAAATAATTCCTCAAACATTTCTAAATGAGAATTATTTTCTGCACCATGTAAATGACAGTGGTGAAAAATAATCAATAACAGTGAATCATTATTTTTTGTTTGATTTGGATAAAGAAACAAAATTTAAAGTCATGGGCTTTTGTTATGATGACGAGGGGTAGGCCTATTCCCCTACCATTCTAGAGAGAGAGATAACCACTCACATGAAGAGTGAGATAATGCAAGAGTCAAACAGCATAAATACTTTTTGTTAACATGTGTATAGATCTGCAGATTGAGACACACAGAGAGCCCTTATACCTTACAGTTTACACTTTACACTCATACATAGGGATATGGATGACTAAATTCTGTATAAAATTAATCCATTTATATTAAAGAATATGTAAAATATAAACCTTTTATGCATGCCTATATTTATTATGTATAAATTACCTGTCACCACATGCATACATCTATATATATATATGATATATATACATGTATATATATCTCTACATCTGACTGGACCCTAGGTCAATTTAATACTTCCATCCCCTCTCTCTCTCTCTCTCTCTCTTTGTGTGTGTGTGTATCTATCAATCTAACTCTATAGACACATTGGTTTAGGGATAGACAGTTTCAAACTGATTGCAAAGGAGAAAAAGGAAAAGTTTTGAAGGGTTCTTTGTAGACTTTAAAGAATATGTACCCATGTGTTGAGAACCTAAAGAAGTAACTTTTAAGAAACCCTTTTGATTTAAAAAAAAAAGATGGGAAGTTGTGGGAGGAATGGAGCAGTAAGGCAATACATAAGATCAACGGTTCCAAGACTAAGATGGACTCCTGAGCTTCATCACTCTTTTGTTCATGCAATTGAAAGACTTGGAGGTCATGAAAGTAAGTTCTTTTATCCAATTTTCTTCTAAGTTACTTACTTGTTGGCTGATGCTGTTTTGATCATGATGATTATGATTTATGAACATATGATGATATATGAACTATGTATGTTATGTATATATGTATGTGTGTGTGTGCAGAAGCTACTCCAAAGCTTGTTCTTCAGATGATGGATGTTAGAGGACTCACCATTTCCCATGTCAAAAGTCATCTTCAGGTTCTAATTTTCATAATTCTTATGTTTTATTGTTTTTTTATACTTTTTATTTGTATAAAGAACCATCTTTACATGTGAACATATTTCTCTTGTATCATTGAAACTTTTTAAAAGATGTATAGAAGCATGAAGAGTGATGGAAACAAACAAGGTATACTTCCCTTTATGGCCGGACCTACTGCATAAGGATGGGGTCAACTGACCCTGTAGATTTTATATTTATATAAATTAAAAATAAATATTAGAGTTTTTTACCAACTTGAAATTTTTGGGTTAGAAAAACCAAAGTGAAAACAGTAAAAAAAAATTATGGAATTTGATGGAGTACTTGAGTCATGATAACTTTAAAAACCTTAATTTAACTTTTTGTTCACGGGTTAGAATGACAAGTTATCTTTATTTATGTGACCATAGTCAAACCGAAAATTTGATCGCCGAATGAAGAAACATTCGAGCACATAAAAAATCCTACCCCAGTCGAAAAAAATCATGGCTCTCGAAGTGACATGTGTGTTTTGTGCCAAATCGTCATTTTAAACAACCAAACCCTAGTACTAAATTTCTCGAAAACTTTATGTTTTAAGACCAACTTTGTATAATAACAATTCTTGATTTAGAGTGGTTTAAAAAGATTCAACTTTCACTTGCAAAATTGTGGTTATTTTGATCTAAAATTCTACATATATATAGAGAGAAGCAAACCGTGAAACAAATCAACCTTGTCCCCCTTTCTAACAATGGAAATCTTTAAAAGCCTCCAAATATTCCCCTACAAGTATAGTTAAATCAAACTCTTGTTAAATTTAGCATTTTTAAATTAAGGTTCTTCTATATATTTGAGTCAACACATGTACATATTCTTAATTTCTTTAAATAGAAAGATCGATCTACAATTCTACATGTCTTTTTTAGTTTTTTTTTACATATACCATTTTTTTGTTTCTTTCTGTTTATTGCTTAATGGGGGGACATTACTTGGTCTCAATTATGGCAAATTGGCAACTAATAATGATCATGATTATTAACACTTAATCATATTAGATTATGAAGATCCCAATTCCATTGGATCAAGAAGAAGACAATCTCTTGAGGAGCATCATGATGGATGTCTTGATCATGATCATCATTTGAAGCCCATCTTTGAAGATTCACATCCCCACTCCTTTTTCACTCTCTCTTCTAAAAGGTTTATTCATCATTTTTCATTTTAATACATATGTTCATATAGTATGATAGCCACAAAGTTACATTGGAGCTTTTGTCTTCTTAAACCTTTTGAGATGATCAAAAGAGTAACTTTTTATGTGTTGCAGACACAAAAGTAAACTAAAGAGTTATTTTTTTTGCTTTTGCATGTTGAATTTATATTTTTTATATTAAATATTCATGTGTTTCTAGAGGGAGAATGGAGACAAGAGATGGTAAGCATGAGTGGTGGGAAAATGGAGTTGTAGAGAACCTCACATGCCAGCAGCCTCCTCATTCTTCTTTCCCACATTTTCTCTTGCATTCTTCTTTTACCCATGTAAATGCTATTCATCCAGAATCAGACCTGCTGAAGGTACTAATTCCACCCTCTCTCTTTCACTTTTTATATTTTTGTATACATACACACTTCTTTATATTATTTTAATATATTATGAGAAAAAGTTACAAACATGTGATTTTAATGTATACTTTTTAATGGTTCATATATAAAAGAAATTACTTCTTGCATATAGATGTTGCATTAAAACAATTAACTAAGTTGCTTATGTGTTCCGTTCGAAAAAGTTGCTTATGTGTTGTAAATCTTTAAATGTTTACCTACATGGTAATATAACCCACACATAATTAATTTGCACATTGTATAAACAAATGAAGTTTGTTTATATTTTTTTTATTAAAAGTTATTTATATTAAATATAACACAAACCGAGCTACATCTGAATGATGGGTAAGCGAGCAACAAGCTGCGCCGCTATCCCCTTTCGAATCGCAAAGCATATTCTACTAAATATAAATCCTTGGTTCCTCGGGCTCTGCGAGTCACTGTGGACCACCTTCTGCACTCGCTCCAAGAAGCGAACCGCCTCAGGAGCTAGTGATCCAAATGTGTCGAAGGCAAATGGAATGAACACGTGCTGATTCTCCAAACACGTTGCCTCAATGAGCGCAAGAGCTATATTTTTTAAAAGTTAATTGATAAAAACGAATGATTTGTTTTGATGTGATAATTCGTGGGAAATAAACTTAGATTTAGCACAATGAGTGCAAGATGTAAAGATCTTATAGTATTAACTACGTAAAATATGAATGGTATAAAAAGACATGTATGCTAACACAATTTTTTTAGTAGATAACTATTATAAAACGTTCGTATGCATTATTTTATACGTAATACATGATAGGTTATGTAACTGTCTAACCGGCAACTTTTCTTACTCCGTTAGTATATAATTGTTTATATATTGTGGTTCTGGTGATTCTCTAGTTGAAGTTTTTTTATATGAACATCCACTAAATAAACATCATATTTTTGTAAGTTTATGTATTAAATAACTATGTTGTGTATGAACCATATTCAAAGGCTTAATATAATTTTAATATGACTAATAAAAATGAGTTTATAACTTCGTAAATTTCATATTTGGAGTAGAGTTTGTTGGATGCATTTCTCAATCTTTTCCATACAAAACACCAAATTATTTTACTGGTTACTTAGAGAGGAAAAAAAAACACATCAATAAGATTTCTAAATAGTGGATGTTTTTATATCTTAAGTTTTATTATTCACTTTATATTAATTATATATGTATTATAAAATTTAATGTGATAAATAATGTTAGGTTAAATTTAATATAAAGTGAAATGTCTTTAAACTGTAGCAAACAAAGTGGTGATGTTTTTTTGCATGCATGTGTAGCTTTCAAAAGCAGAAAATATGCTGATTGCTCTAAAAATCTGCTTGGTTGCTTCGACATTGATGTTTTCTGTACTTTTACATTGTTTTGAGAAAACCTAAACATACAATATAAATACGAATATTTTATACCTACATGGCTACATATCTAGGCATTCCATGTGTTGCATAGTCTTGAGAATGTTATTCTACGTAAGGTTGGTTTTGTTTGGTGTTGAAAATGTGATGTGTGTACACACTTTTCAAAGGTTTTAGAGGGGTTTGGTAAGAAATTAGGCACCTCTTGAATTTTGTTCTCTTTTGTTTTTTATGCTTCGTGAAAAATAAAACTTAAAAAATATCTTTTCATAAAAAGTATATTCAAACAAAATTTAAAATTACAAATAATACATATAACTGAGTATTTTGTAATTTCTTACCATACATACATAAATACATATAACATGTGACAGGAAAATCGAATAATTTAAAAACTAAAATAATATAATAAAAAAATACTTGATAAAAAATGATAAAAGTATTTTGAATTTTTGTCAACTTTTTTTTTTATAATATATTATTTGCTTCCTCTTTCTTTAATTATGTAGCTTGAATTGACCTAGGTCACTTCTCTTATGAATTAACAAACCAAATTGTTACTTTGTACCCTAAATCGATCGGTTATGAGAGTCTAAAACCATTAATACAGTTATAGACTTAGTTTCTATCTATAACCAGAACCGAACCGATCTAGCTCATGTTTCCTCTATCCATACATCATACATATATGCATAGCCATATTCTAAAAGTGTGATAAAATGTTATTTCTCATATAAACCACAACGTTTTGTTCTTGTTCATGCATACATAACTATTTAAGAAACTATAATTTCTCGTTTTGTTACAATTTCGTGTTGTGCGTTTACACAGATTTTAGGAGACGATGACCATGGAAAATGTGGACCATTTAAGAGACGGAAATTGGAGAGTTCAACGAGCATTCAAGATGAACATGAAGATGAAAACGGATTAGTATTAACGCTTTCATTGCCCGATCCTTCAACACAAAAGAGTAGTAATGGTTCATCAACGAGTGACATTAGTGAGGTGTACTTAATGCCTAGTGTAAATGATGGCTCTTCGAACAAGTGTAGCGTTAATTTAGACCTGTCTATTGCTTTATGTGGTAACTGAAGACCCTTTATTAAATTAACAAATTAGTTGTAGACTGTAGTATTATTGTTTTATTACACATTATCCACTAGTTTGTTTTAGCACCGTATAATGTTGGTAACAAAACCATTTTCTTGTGCAATGTACCTTGAATATCGTCCGGTTGTATAATCCATTAAAAAACAAGGTAATCGTTTTCTTTTATCAAATAGCATTTGGCTGAACGAGGTTGTGTTGCTCATGGTAGTTTGCTATGTGCGAAAGATTATTTGATTCTTGCTGGGCTTAACTTTGAGTTTAAAGGGATCTAAAAGCCCAAATCGTTTTATTTTAATATAAAACCGAATTTATTTTTTTTACAATAAACCAATATTTTGTTGAAAGCAGCTTTAGATTGTTTTTTCTCCCTTTGTTAAAATAATATGGTTATTTAAGCTTTTCATTTATTGTGCAAATTTAAGTGTTAAACTACTTGGTAGTAGAGGTGTACAAATCGGGTATTAGAAAAACTCGGGTTCGGATATAGAACCGGGTTCGGGTATGTAAAGAAATGGTTTCCTTTGACAAAACAAAATCGTTTATTGAATAAAACCTTACAAATACAAACTAGAATCAGAAACATAACAGTGACAATATGAAAGATATTACACTAGTTGTAACAGATTATTCTAGCTTCATGATGTGATGATGTTCAGACTGCAACCAATTGGATGTGGATGACCGAAGAGTAGCGGAGACGAACACAGCAGCTTATGATGTAGTTGCAAGAGAGAAGGCGAAATATATTTTTTGTTCGTATCTTTTGTCAAAAGTGAGAAGACCTTTAAATACCCAAGCTAGAGTTGAAAAGACCACGTGAACAGCCCTTGAAGTTTCCCAAAAATAATTAATCAATCCCTCCAGTTAAGGTCCAGTACATACACGCCAAAAGGGGAGAAATCAACTTTATATTAGAATAAGTTTATCAAATATAAAAGAAATATAAAAAAAGGTAAATATATACCATTGAAATTGAATATTCTAACAAGGTATGATCGAGTATTGGAAAATCGGGTATTAACAATACCCGGGTAGGGTTCGGGTCCGGGTAATGCCTCTAAAAACCATCGGGTCGGGTATAGAACTGGGTATTCTAAAACCGGGTAATTGAATACCCTATTTACGGGTATTGAAAAAACCATATATTTGGGTTTTTTCGGGAATATATATATTAGAATTTTTTACGGGTTGCACTTTTTAGAAGTATTTTTCAGGTATTTTCCAGTTATTTTTT